>NW_026622786.1:19898167-20201202 GCF_023065955.2 Ursus arctos | reverse complement strand
CAAATTTACAAAAAGCATTTCAGTATTCAGCTTATGTCCTAAGAATTTTGCTAAAAATGACTAAGCCGATTTCTCTTCTTCCTTTTCTTCTCTTTCTTCCAGTTCTAATAAAATGATACCTTTGATACTCTCTGGTAAAGACATAGCTGATGTGCTTTAGATAATTTCTACTCAGTCAAAGCATGAAATGCATTCCTTTAAGTTTATAAATTCTTCAGAATTAAATGTATTTTAACAAAGTACTTCTGATTATTTCAGTTTAAACCCCTAAACATTCTTTTGACCTGTCATATAAAACAAATCACAATTTGAAATACTTTTATTAATTATCTACAGGTGAATAGTGTTTACATAGAAATAAGTACTTTAAAAATAAAAATTAAGTGACTAAATATATTGCATTAATAATAGTTGCCATGAGCGGCAGTATAAAATGTCACCACTTGAGATTAATAGTATAACAAAGAAAGAAAGTCTGATATTACATTCATTTTTTCATTATTTGATATTCCAGAATTTACTTTAATTAGATCATTATGATATCTTTCTAATTTTGTTTTGTTTTGTTCTAAACAAAATTGGAAGCACTACTTGTTGATTTCAAACTATATTAAAACACTATAGTAATCACAGTAATACTGACATAAACACTGACCAATGGAACAGAATTGAGAGCCATCAAATAAATCATTCATATGTGATCAGTTAATTTATGACAAAGGAGCCAAGAATGTATAATGGAGAAAGGATAGTCTATTCAATGGATGACGTTGATAATATTGGATATCCACATGCAAAGGAATGAAACTGGACCCGTAGCTTACACCATACACAAAAATCAATCCCAAATAGATTACAGACTTGAATGCAAGTCCTGAAATCACAAAACTCCTAGAATAAAACATTAAGGGTAAGCTCCTTGGTTTTGGCAATGAATTTTTTTTTAATTTGACATCAAAAGCAAAGGCAAACAAAGCAAAAATAAAAAATGATACTATATCAAACTAAAAAGCTTCTTCACAGCAAAGGAAACTATCAGCAAAATGAAAAAGTAACTTATGGAATGGGAGAAAATATTTGCAAACCACATATTGATAAAGGGTTAACATCCAAAGTACAGAAGGAACTCCTACAACTCAATAAACAATTTAAAAAATTAATCCAATTAATATGGGCTAAAGACCTGAATAGACATTTTCCCAAGAAGACATACAAATCCCAATAGTTACATGAAGAGGTGCTCAACATTGCTAATCATCAAATAAATGCAAATCAAAACTGCAATGAGCTATGAGTTCCCACCTGTTCAGAGTCTGTTACCCAAAAGACAAAAGATAACAATCATTGGCAAGGATGTGGAGGAAAGGGAACCCTTATCCACTATTGGTGGGAATCTAAACTGGTACAGTTCACCTCACATCTGCTAGGATGGTTATAGTGAAAAATTTGAATAGCTTTTTGGCTAGAAAGGAGAAATTGAAACCCTCATACGTAGACAGTAGGAGTATAAAGTGATACAGCTGCTTTGGAAAATGTTGGGAGTTGTTCAAAATGTTAAGCATAGAATTACCATATGACCCAGCAATTCCACTCCTGGATATACACCCAAGAGAAATGAGAACATACCACTATACAGAAACTTCTACATTAGTGTTCATAGCAGCATTATTCATAATAGTCAATAAGTGGAAATGTCTAACACCTGCTAAATGAGTAAGGAGTGTATTACAGCCATATGGACAAACGTCAGTATTAAACACAGATGGATGGAAAAGTGAGAAAAAAGGTTCTACTTAATTTAGGGTATGAAGGGTAGGATTGTATCTTACAATCAGGCCTAGAGAGAAACAACATTCTCTGAGAGAAGGAAGAGTTTCCTGTTTCCCAAAATTCTTACCAACAAACGCATAGCTGCAAATGATAAGGTCTTGGTATGTAAAGGTCACGGAAGAACTATTAGAAGCATGGCTGTCTCCTGTGAGGTCCAGCCTTAGATAGATAACATAAAGTTGGAGTAATCCATTATGTATCATCTTTTATTTACTTATTTTTTGAAAAACATTTTATTTATTTATTTGGCAGAGAGAGAAAGAGAGAGCACAAGCAGGGGGAGCAGCAGAAGGAGAGGGAGAAGCAGGCTCCCTGCGGAGAAAGGAGCCCGACAGGTGGCTCGATCCCAGGACTCTGGGATCATGAGCTGAGCCAAAGGCAGAGGTTTAACCAACTGAGCCATCCAAGTGCCCTTGGCTACCCTAATTTTTTTTTAAGACATATGACAATTTCTCAGAACGAAGTTATTTTCTGGATGTAAGGTATTTGAGGAGCTCATCGACTTTTTCAGGGTAATTGGCCTGAAATTTTATTTTATTTTATTTTAAATTTTATTTAATTTTCAAAACTCATTTTACTTTATTTACTTTATTTTATTTTAGGTCTGAAATTTTCAATCACCATGCTTGAGGTTATTTATGAGAGCTATTCTGTCACAGAGACAATTTGCTGTATTTTTGGCCACCCTCTTGGTTTTGCAGTGAATACTGTTTGCTTATCTGTTTCTTACACTTCTCATCACACCAGGATTTAGGCACAGCCAAACTTTAGGCATATTTGAAAAGCACGTGAAATTTTTGTAAGTTAATTTTACCTCTCTTGTAGTATAATCTTCCCTACTTTCCACCATCTTCTCCCACCTCTCCATTCTCTTCCTCCATCTCCAGTACACGGAAGACCTCCAGCCAGCCTTTCATTCAGAATGCTTGGACTCTCTACCCCTGGCATGACAGTACGTCCCTGTCTCTAGAATTTCCTTGCTCTGATTTGTCCCCTTCTTAGAACTAAGATCTCCTTTCTGACCTAGAATTATAATGTCATTAATACATGCTAGGAATACATAGCATCGTGCATACTCTGGACCCAGAAATCTAGATTCCATTCCTGTGTGAATTTTCTAGCTGTCATAACCAAGTACCCAAAACTGGCAGGTTTAAACATATACTATCCTACAGCTCTTGGAACTAGAAGTCTGAGATAAAGTGTTAGTAAGGTTAGTTCTTGCTGAGGGCTGTAAAGGCTCCCCTGTTCCATGCCTCTCCCCTAGTTTCTGGTGGTTTGCTGGTAGTCTTTGGCATTTGTGGCTTCTGCTGCCTCACCCTAATCTCTGCCTCCTCTTCACCTGGGGTTCTCCCTGTGTGTGCACCTTCTGGTAAGGGTACCAGTCATATTGGATTAGGGGCTCCCCCTACTCCAGTGTGACCTCATATTAAATTAACTGATTACTTCTGCAACAGCTCCATTTCCAGGTAAGTCCACACTCTAAGGTGTTGGGGTTAGGATTTCAGTTTGTGAATTGGAGGCAAGGGGACACATTCAAGACATAATAACCTCTTACACTATCCTCCCTGAGCCAAAGTTTTTGCATCTGTTAAAATTGGAAAAACACGATTATCTACTACATAGTGTTTAATGAGGATTGAGAGAATTCATGTCTAGATAACAGGACAATGTCTGACACAAAATAAGCACTCCTGATAATGAGTAAACATGTTATATTTCTGATATTAATACATTTTCATAACGATGTTCAGGGAAAATGTTTAAAACTCAAACCTTCCAGAACTTAAGAGAGCTCTATTTATTTTTGCAGGCAGAGTTTGGGTTCTTTATTTTTTACATGCTCAATGAAATGGCATCGGGGAAAGAATCATGACATCTACTACTAAGCGCTGCTTATAGCTCCTGCAATGTCACAGTTACTTGGCACTAAAGAAATCACACAGACTGGGCACCAGAAAGGTTTTCAGTAGTGTGTTCCAGTAGCTTTCGGCTATCTGGTCATGCATTTCAAGAGAGTCATGTGACTTGTGTTCCTTATAGTTTCATTCGGGTAATTGCTAACTCAGTTTGCCCTCTACACAAAATTTTTAGATTTTAACGTAAAATTCTTAAATGTACATTTCCATGCATTAATATGAATGGAAAAAAGAAACAATGCAAGAAAGTTTTCTTGGGCTGGCTAAACTAAGATATAAACATACTCAATACTGTTAAGATGTAAATGAACAACATACTGTGTTATGATACAGCTGTATAAATGTTTGTACTTCCATAATCAGGATAATGACAAAGCTTTGAAGTTATTTTTATACATGTATTGTCTAAAATCCCATTAACACCTTTCCCACCTGCTTGCATTTTATGTTTTATGTTGCGATATTGACAAAATGATAAAGTTCTTGCTGTAATTTGGTTTGCACATTATTTTTAAGTGTGTTGCAAGCTCATATGAATAGAGATTGTAAGGCACATTTTTAGGCAATTAAGAGAGGAGCACAAACTCAAGATTCCAAAGTGATGGAAATAATTTAAATGGTGCAATAAAAAGTTCAAGCCTTCAAAAGAATTTGCTGTTTTGACAACTTAGACCTTAACTTTTTAATTTGGTCTGTTTTTCATCAGTTTTATTGAGGTGCAATTTCCATACAGTAAACTGCACAAAAAAGTATATAATCCTATAAATTTTCACATATGTATATTTTCATCCATCACCACATTCAAGACAACATATTCATTACCCCAAAAGTTTTCTTGTAATCTTTTGTAATCACTCCTTCTTGACCCTCTGCATGACTCATGCCCTGTCCCAAGGAAATCATTGTTCTGCTTTCTGCCACTGAAAGTTAGTTTGCATTTTAAAAATATTATATAAATAGAAACATATACAATGTACATAGTCTTTGTCGGCTTGTGTGAGATTTATCCATATTGATGTGTGTATCAGTAGTTTATTCTGTATTATCGCTGATGAATATTACATGTTTGGCTTTATAACAGTTTGTCTACTTACCTGTTAATGAAGGTTTGTGTTCTTTCCAGGGTTTGGTTATTACAAATGGAGGTGCTATGAACAGTAATGCACGAAGTATGTGGTGGCTAGAATTTGCATTGTACTTTTGCTTTTTTTATCTTACTGGTCACACCTTGGTTTCTTTGCTGGTTTGTCACATAGCTCACTTGTATATAAAGAGAGACAATCTTGCAAATCACTCTAGGAAAGGGGGATGTATTCTTATTCAATTTCAGTTTGTGAGTTTCTCGAATCTTTCACTTGTGTCATGGATACTTTCAGTTTTCCCACTGGGGCCCAAGTTTTGAAAGGCAGGGTCCAGGAGGAGATTCTTTCTTTCTGTTTTGTTTGAGTGTTAATTTTTTATCTTCTATTGTATTTATATATTTTTCTAACACTCACCCTTGAGACAGTGAATGCTGAACCCCTGTAATCGAAAATGATCAGTCTAATCTGGGTCAACTGGCCACATTTAACCTAGAACAGAAAGTGAGATTTGAAGTGGTACCTCTATAGAGAAATCATTATCTATTTTAAAATCTTTAAAACATCTCATACAATTTTGAAGCATCTATGAAATAACAAAACAAATCCCTTCAATATAAAATTGAATAAGTCTCCTGATACTTTGGACAGCTAAGTCATGTTTGTTATCTGCTATTTGTGTGTTAGCTATGTCAAAGAATAATTCTTAGTGTGTGAGCTCCTTTCTATATCAACCATGGCCAATGTCTTTGAATTTTATATTTCTCTGCAAAAGAAAAATAAATAGTGATTAGAAATAAATAGTGATTAGAAATAGTGATTAGAAAAATTTGGTCTCTTTGCACATTTGAAAAACTCTAACATTGATAAAATGTTTTGGGTTCTTTTCTTTGATGAAGATCCACAACTTATTGTGACTTTTTGCTTTAGATTTTGGTTTTGCCAAATGGTAACATCAGAGATTGCTGCCAATCCTGAAAGAAGTCTTATTTATTTACAAAATGACAAAATGACAAAAGTCATCTTTTTTACTTCAGTTAGGTCCTACTTTTTTTGATGATGTCTCTTGGCCATTGTGCTCTTTTGGAAGGGGTCATGATGAGCAATAAAATATTTTAATACTTTATTGTGAAAGAATCCAATTAAAAGTGGCAAAGTCGTCGGTAAAAAGTAACAAAGTATCATCAAGTTATGCCTACAAATAAATCTGTAGACACAGGAAACTACACAAAATTTTTAAATGACTTTGAGAAGTGACAGTTTGCGATGTGTCTTAATTTTCTTTTTTCTCATTGATAATATCAAGAATGAAAATATAGCTTCCATTGACTTGTAGACAAAGGAAATGACATAACATAAATTCAACTTAAAATATATTGAATAATTCTAGTGTTTCTTGAACACAAACATATTTCTATCTTATTTGATAACCTATAGGAGCTCAGATTCTACTTCTTTTATATATATCTTTGGGAGTCAAGGTTTATAGAAAGTGTTGACACAGAAATACTATGAAAATGTTGAACTATTGGACTGTAAAACTGATACTTGTTTGGCGATGTCAACCACAATTTATAATCTGAAAATTTGATTCATGCCCCAACATCATCCTTTCCATTAAAATCTACTCTCTGTTTTAGTTGTATAATTTACATTTATTTCATTTATTTTTAGGAGGTCGACTTTTTTTTTTTTTAAGATTTTATTTCTTTGACACAGAGAGAGGGAACACAAACAGGGGAAGCAGCAGGCAGAAGGAGAGGGAGAAACAGGCTGTCCAGCAGACCAGGGTACCTTGATGCGGGGCTTGATCCCAGGACCCTGAGATCATGACCTGAACCGAAGGCAGACACTTAACTGCCTGAGCCACCCAGGCGCCCCTAAGGTGGACTTCTTTTAAAATAAAAATTAAATAACAAAGATTATTTTCATATTTCGTGTTCATAGAAGATATCCATTTATAATATAACAACAGAGATACATCATATGAAAATTTTATTTTAAAGTTTTGGAATTATTTTTATTTTCAGGGGATGTAGAACCCATTTCTTTATCAGATACTCAAAATATAAAGTCAATAGATACTTATCTAGGAATTGTTCAATTCAATTTTTAGTAGAATTTTTCTCCACGTCTAAAGGCACCAAACACAGTGCCATTCTACCTTTCTTACTTTCTTCTCCTTTTACCTTCTTGTATGAGATGAATCGCATTTAGACATAGTATTGTCAATGTTCGGGAAAAACTGGAAAGTGGGATTGGTACCAAAAAAGTAGATACTAGAAAAGTAATGTCTTGTTTTTGCCACAACATAGAAAATACTGTTCTTTCATAAAGTATATTTTTTAATCTTTACATAAAATAACAACAAAATTCCAGATTGAATTATTATAAAGAAAGTTTCAGGGAATGTGAAAATTTAATGTAGTTATGCTTATTTAACATGAGTTTATTAGTCAGTTTTGCAAGAGTGTGGTATGATAGCAAGCCATTCCAAAGCCTCCATGGCTTACAATAACAAGAAAAAGATATCTCTCTCATTAAGATTACATGACAGCTGTAGAATGGCTAAGGCCTATTCTATATTAACTTCTGTCTGAGATTCAGGAAAGCATAGCTTCTATCTGGATATTGCCTCTTTATGTAAAAAAGAAAAGTACAGTGGTGAAATCACAGGATTGCTCTAAAAGCTTCATCTTTGAACTGCCATGTATCAATTCTGCTATTTCCTTCGTCGAAACAAATGTTCTAAACTGAGCAAATCTAACTAGACAAATGTTGCTGCATCTAACAAAAACCGTGGAATTCATATATAAGACAAATAGAGGAGGACTGTAAAAAGTGAAGAGAAGAAAGGAGACTGGTTGGGGATCTCAGGACGCGAAGAATGACATGATGGTGAGTTCTCTGGGTTTCTTTTTGACTCATATGTCCCAGACAGGGTGTTGGAGAAAACAGCAACCCAGAAACATCAATGGGTACAGACCAAACAAACAAACACAAACACCTCAGCTAAAACCTGCTCTCTCTAGCCAGAGGACAAAGAAAGGAGATGTTTAGCAGGACAGAATTTTTTTAAAAATATAACTGCTCTACTGCAACCAAACAGGAAAAAAGAAATAATAAATGTGACCCTATAATCAGCCATATGAGCAAAGGCCAAGTGAGGAACCTAGACTTTCATCCCCGCCAAACTTTAACATGCCCTGCCCTCACCAGGGCGATATCAGAGAAGGCCAAGTAAGGAGTCAAAATTATCATCCCTGCCAGGAGCTAGGGGCCATTAAATAAGTAATGACATAGAAGATTTTATTTATTTATTTATTTATTTATTTATTTAAATTTTATTTATTTATTTGACAGGGAGGGAGGGAGAATAAGCAGGGAGAGCAGCAGGGGCAAAGGGAGAAGCAGGCTCCCTGCTCAGCAAGGAGCCTGAGGCAGGACTCGATCCCAGGATCCTGGGATCATGACCTGAGCAGAAGGTAGATGCTTAAACAACTGAGCCACCCAGATGCCCAACATAGAAGATTTTAACAATATCATCAACCAACAGGATTCAACTGACATTTATAGAACACTGTCCAACAACAGCAGAATATACATTCTTTTCAAGTGCCTGCAGAGCATAGGCCAAGACTATATTCGGGGCCATAAAAGAAACCTCGATAAACTTAAAACAATTGAAACCATGTAGAATGTATTATCTGGCCACAATGGAATGGCATAAGGTTAGAAATCATTAGTGGCAAGATAACAGGAAAATAACCAGACACTTGGAAACCCAAAGTAACACATTTCTAAATCCATGGTCATTGAGGACATCTCAAGGAAAATAACACTATACATTGAACCAAATGGAAATAAAATACAACATAAAAAAATTTGTGGTACACCGCTAAAACAGTAATAAGAGTAAAAATAATAGCACTAAAATTAATACATTAGAAAAGAAGTATCAAATATACAAGCAAAACTTCCATCTCGATCACCTAGAAAAAGAACAAAATAACCTGTTAGGCGGAGGAAAGGAAATAGTAAAGATAAGAGCAGAAATCAATGAAATTAAAAATGGAAAACCAAAGAAAAAACTAACCCCCAGGTAACCAAATAGCTTTATTAACAAAAGTTCTCCATTGTCCCATTAATCATACTAATTAATGTTACACTAGTAACACTAGTTACACTAGTAACTAAGCTACTCTTTAAGATGGCCATACCTAGGGGAGCCTGGGTGGCTTAGTCGGTTAAGTGTCAAACTCTTGGTTTCAGCTCAGATCATGATCTCAGGGTTGTGAGATCAAGTTCTGGGACAGGCCCTGTACTTAGTGTGGAGCTGGCTTCAGATTCTCTCTTTCCCTCTCCCTTGGCCCCTCCCCCATCAGCGTGTTTTCTGTCTCTCTCATTCTCTCTCAAGTAAATAAATAAGTCTTAAAAAAATATATGGCCATACTTATCTGCATTCAGTAGTTGAACTGAGTGCTTACCAGGGGTCAAGTGTGTGTTTTCAAACCTGTTTTTGTCAGGAGTATTTTTATTGTGATTACAAAATTTGTAATGAAATATTATTGAAAAAATTTTACCTATAAAAATCAAGTTGAAACCTCTGAGAGGTTTTATGCCAAATGACTCCCCCCAAATTTGTTTTCAATTTAAAATGTAAAATATTTTAAGCTATTTTATTTTAAATATATTTAAATTTTTTAAATAATGGGGGGAAATATCTCAAATTACTTCACAAACATCTTTGTTCTTGCTCTATTCCAAAGAGAATAATATTGAAATATTTACATTCTGAATATGGTGAGTTAATTAATGATCAGAAAGTCAACATTAATTTATGCATTTTAAGTAAAAATAAAATATTAAAGATGTCTGTGGATTGCACTCTACTAACTCATATCACTTTTATACTTCTTACTTGATTCCAACAATTTTGTACAAGAGATAGGGCGGGTATTATCATCTTTTATTTACAGATGAAAAATTAGCATTCATATAAGTTATAACTTCCCACAGACCGCACAGCTAGAATGTGATCAAGACAGAACTTTAACCCGAGTTGTTTAAAGTGGAGTCTAATGTTTGTTCCTACCTCTTTTTGAGTAGAATACTTGGAGGAGAAAAGTTCATTTGTTATCATGGAGTAAATCAGTTATGTGAATGTGAAATATATAGATATGAAAAAGAAGAAGAGATAAATTATCACTACTCTAGTGAGTGGAGTGGTGTCTTTCCCAATACAACTACTAAGACATATATGTGAGAAATCACAGGTGTATTTTCTGTCAGTATTAGCTCATTCTAGGTATCTAATTGCTAATTATTAGTCCGACATTGAAAAACCTTGCTATTATAATGGCATTGTTCATTTTTAAAGAAGGAAGCAGGCAATATCTGTACCTATTTTTGTACCTCAGTTTCAGAAACAAAGACTTTTTATTGTTTAAACTGTTATTAGGAATCAAGAGAAAACATCTAATAAAGAAATACTTCCAGGGCACCTGGGTGGCTCAGTTGGTTAAGCATCTGCCTTCAGCTCAAGTCATGATCCCAGGTTCCTGGGGTCAAGCCGGTTGCCTGCTCAGCAGGGAGCCTGCTTCTCCCTCTCCCTCTGCTCCCCCTGCTTATCCTCTCTCATGTGCGCTCTCTCTTGCTCTCTCAAATAAATAAATAAATTCTTTAAAAAAGAAAAGAAATACTTCTGAAAGAAAAAAATACAGACTTCTAAGTACATTTCTCCAGTAAAAGCTTTCCCTAGATTTTTGTTTTTAAATAAAAAAACTCCATGTGTCTATGTTGATTCCAAATGGTCTCACATACAGCTATTTTTGCTTGCATTTAATTGTGAAATGTTGGATTGCATAAGGCCAAAAGTGAAATGCAGATTTTTCTTTTCTAGGTTGAACCGTAAAATGAAAAATTTAAGGGTATTAGAGTAGCTCAGTAAGAAATGGAAAGGCTTGTGTGCATCAAAAATTGTGTTTAAGTTGATTCAATGATAACTATTGAAAGGACATTATCATCTATAAGTTTAATAAAACAGGTTCTTCAAAATGGGTTTCTTACTCTGAAAATTGCTCATGCTAGGTGGTTCCTGTGATCAGAAAGGTGACACAGAAATAATTTCCAGACCACTAGCAGCTGGTTTAGAAGGCAGCATGTAAGATTCATAGATGTATTAGTCAGAGTTCTCCAGGGAAACAGAACCAATAAGATAGCTAATTAGTTATAGGAATTGGCTTTTGTGATTATAGAGGCTGAGATGTCCCACAATTTACTATCATCGTACTGAAGAACCAGAGAAGCTGCTGGTGTAATTCAGTCCAAAATCTGAAGGCTTTGGAACAAAGAATGCTTATGCCTGAGAGCAGGAGGAGATGGGCGTTCTAGGTCAAGTAGAGAGCAAATGGGCCCTTCCTCTGCATTTTTGTTCTATTCTGGCCCTCAGCTGATTGGATGATGCCCACCTGCGTTTGTGAGGGGGAGATTTACTCAGTGGTCTATTGATTCATGATAGACCTAATCTCTTCCACAAACAGCCTCAGAGACACACTCAGAAATAAAGTTCTACCAGCTATCTGAATATCACTTAGCCTAGAACAAAATTAACCACCACAATAGAGTAACTGAGAAGTGCTCTCCGTTAGCCTCTCAGCATTACTGAATTAGATGTTCACATGCCTTAGCTAACCACCCCCACAGCCCAACCCCAAGAAACACTCTCAATTTATTCAGAGAGCTGGGTTACTTTATTTAATTTTTAGCACATAGGGAATTTTTTATCCTAATATTATCTATTTATTTTTCTGGAAAAAATATAGATTACATTTAAAAGAATGAGTATACTTATAGGCCTGGAAACAACTGATTCTATCTTATCTTACATATCTGAGACAGAATAGAGCATAGTAAAATATTCCTTGGACATAGTATATCATGGTTTATCAAATTGTGATCTTAGTACTAACTATATTAACTAAGTTGTTTATTAATAAAGAAATAAACAACAAAATAAATCAATCACTTTCCTGAACTCTCCTCCAGACTTATTGAATCAGAAATTCTGAATGGGGGGCCCAGAAATTTGTCTTCTTAAGAAGCAAACCAGGTGATTCTATGACACAACAAAGTTTGAAATATATGGTATAAGAACTCTCCTTAAGCATTTAAATCGTTATCTTATAAACTGAATTTTTATATCTCATTATATGTGTAAAAGTAAAGCATGTAGTAATCTCAATCTGAGGAGGAAAAAATGAATACGGGATAAAAATAGGTTAAATATTACAAATTGGTTGGCTCTGAGCATATTCTGTATCAAAGTCTGGGAGAAAACAAAGTCAGGGCCTTTTTAGTCTCCATTAATATGGAATTTATTAAAAATATTTAAATCTACTCACAGATTGTTGTTACAACACATCACATTTTAAGTGGTAAGTTTATTAATAAAAATTCTTACATAGGTAATTTTTGTATATGGAGTCTCCTCTTCTAGTGACTTCTAAACCAACTTCAAAGAAAATTAGAAAATAAAAAAAATCTTTAAAGGTAGGCGTATCTTCAGAGATAACACAGCTCAAATGTAGAGAGGAAAATGAAACATATTAGACTAAATTCCAACTAGAACATTCTCTCGCTTTTTCTGATTATCTTTTATGCTTTCCTCTCCTATTCTACCTGCTTAGAACCAATCTCCAGATTCACTTGAATCTAATTTCTAAATAGCTTATTTCAGACCATTCTGATCAAAGTCACCACTTATCTGGAGAATTTAAGGCCTTCAATTTGCCATGGAAACTCCCTCCAGCTCATTCTGTACGTGCAAGACCAATTACGTTTTCTGAAATATAAATGTCATCACATTTGGCTTAAAATTTGTCAGTGGTTTCCCATCAACCTAACGATAAACCTCAAGTCTTTTACAAATATTATAAGATCTCCATGATCTGGTTCTTGACTTCATTTTCAGTCTTTCAGACTTTAGAGAAATACTTGAAATCTGCATGGGATGTTATTCTTCGTTACAAAAACTGTGGAGGAAGGGCACTGTTGCTATTTATTGGTTAGATACAGGAATGTTTGATAACCTTTATTACATAGGAAGTATCACTTAATAAAAAAAAAAAATCCCTCGTGGCTCTTACATTCCTGAAAAGATATCATGTAGATGGAGAACTGATTTTAATTATTTGAGCCAAAGATCTAAATCATTTTATATATGAAAAAAGTTATTTTAGGGTCATCTGGGTGGCTCAGTCTGGTTAAGCATCTGCCTTTGGCTCAGGTCGTGATCCCAGGGCCCTGGAATCCATTCCCAGTTGGGCTCTCTGCTCAGCGGGGAGTCTGTTTTTCCCTCTCCCTTTGCCTGCCGCTTTGCCTGCTTGTCAAATAAATGAGTAAATAAATAAATACATATTTTTTTAAAGAAAAAAAGTTATTTTGGGCATGTTACTAAGAGTTCTCAATTTTTTCAGGTAGGAACTGATATAGAAATCAAGAGAAAAGTGCACTTCTTTGGAGTTTTACCAACAGTTGTTTACTATTTCGAAAATTGATGTCACGCAAAGCAATAAAGACTCAGCAAACTAAATTATAGTTCAGGTCAGGGCTCTAATCTCACCTGGAATCTGGTGTGCTAAGTAAGAAAATTGACTTTCTATGATTAATGCCAACAGATGGACACAGTTTGGGGAAAAAGTTCAGGCTGAAATTCAGGGAGCATGCATGTACCGATGACTTAGTCCAAGCATAATAGACGGTAGATGTATGAAATATCTAGGTACCAGCAATATGGAATGATAGTTTACTTATTACTTGTGACAGAAAAATCCCATGGGAAAAACTTAACTCTGAAATTCATAAAGATCAGATAAGATTAACATTGTATAGACTTATTAAGGGACAGCTTCATGGAGGTATTGAGATGGGTTGGCATTAGAAAATTTTATAGGGCCACCCGGCTGGCTCAGTTGGTTGAGCCGCCCACTCTTGATTCTGGCTCCGGTCGTCATGATCTCAGGGTTGTGAGCTCGACCCCCACATTCCTTAAGATTCTCTCTGCCCCTCCCTGCCCTTTTCTCTCTCTCTTCCTCTGTAAAATAAATAAATAAACACACACACACACACACACACACACACACACACACACACACACAGCATTTGGTTAAGCAGAGTAGATGGCAAGAAGGAAGTGGCAAGGAGGAGGACATTAGAAAACTGACAATAAATATTTTTTAGAAGTTTAGTCCCATGTTAGTAATGGGGAATCATGAAAATATATTCTCAGAAAAATGGCAAAACCTAAAAAGAAATATTTTAAATGTGACCTTTGTCCTCTAATGGAAGAATCTTTTCCGTAAGGTCATGAGCTGCCATGTTGCACAATTCCAGGGGCTGAAATTTATACTTTATTTTATGCTGCTTTCTGAAGTTGTACAAAATAGAGGCCCTTGGTAGATTAATGCCCTCTTTACTGGGCTATGCCTTTTAACAGGATAATTCTGTTTCAACTGCCAATGGAAAAATATGTGCCTGTCATCTATTCATTCTACATACATTTTGTCACAGGCATATTTAATCATTTATTTCAAGCCTTAATCATTTAAAGCTTTTAAATTGATTGCAAATAGAGGTCAGGGTAGAGAGAAGAGATTTCTTTATCTGTAGAATGCTAATTATTTGATTGAATGTATGACGAACTGCAGACTTTGAGTTGCATTTGAAGAAGAGGATAATGTAGTGTTCCTTTGCTTAAATATGCTGCAAATCCAGTACCGCCACTTCTGGATGTTTCATATTAATTCACTAAGAAAGAACATGTGCATCTTGTGCGGGCGTATTAGGGGAAGGGTGCAGGAGAGGGAGTTAAGAATTGCCAAGAAAAAAATCAGCAAAGACAGGCGCAGACCTGGGTTTGGGGTTCCTGCGTCATTCCTGTATATTATTCAGAGTAGGGAATGTCCATTCAAGTGTAAGCCTGTCCCTTCCACAGCCACATGCGTACTCCTCCTTGCAGCCACTCAGGGCTCACTATTGCAGAAGGAAACCATTTTTTAATAATCCCTGCTAAGAGTAGCTTTTATAGTATGGGTTTTCTCAGTGATCCCTTAAGATAATGAAGTTGGATGAAAATGAGGTTTACTAAGTTCTACTTCCCTTAACTTCCACGCGTGGAGTGAGAGAGGTCTGAATCAAGTTCACAGCATACATTGTATCAAAATTCTGATTACATAAAAGCTTAGAATACATGTTTTACTTCTATTGTTTGGTTGTCTGTAAACTGTTGAAGGTAATCTTGTAAACAATTTCTATCACGCTTACAAACCTAGGCAACATTATGAATTCAGCTTATAATAGTATATCACTACATCTGTTATTGTTAATCTTAATGAAACACATATCCTAATTAAGTTCTGAAGTTTAAACTTTTGCTAGGGACTTTATTCTTTCTTGAAATATAAATTGAAGAAGTTGATTTTTCCTTCCCAAGTCATAATATTCCTTGATTTTGCTTGTGCGTTGGCATGCCAGCCTTGCACCCTGTATTCCTCCTCTCCTACCTCCCATCTTCCAGTATTTCCTATTCATTCCTACGTAATAAATAAGAAAATAGGTCCTGGAGACCACTTCACAAGTTCAAAGACTAAACGTATTGATTACTGGCTATATGGACTTTGTAAAACCTTTGTGCCTCAGTTTCCTCACCTAAAAGTGAGACTGAAAATATGATTGATTTTTTTTATAATTTTTATTTTGTTATATTAGTCAACATACAGTACATCCCCAGTTTTTGATGCAATGTCCCATGATTCATTATTTGCATATAACACCCAGTGCACCATGCAATACGTGCCCTCCTTAATACCCATCACCGGCCTATCCCAATCCCCCACCCGCCTCCCCTCTGAAGCCCTCAGTTTGTTTTTATCTATTCACTATGATAATTTAAGGAGGTAGTGCATGTATGAAGGTTAGCATGGTAACTCACCTGTAAAAGGGACTCAATAGAGTTAATTATTAACATTATTATTGTTCTTATTGTTGTTTTGGTGATGTTATGAATTTTACATTTTTTTTCTAGCATCAGGACCAAATATCTTTCATTAAGTAGACATGATTTGCTATGTTTGTTTTTATGTAAAGTGGCAAGCCATACTTCCCAAAAGCTTAAAGAATTATGCCAATGTGGATATCTACACAAGAACAAAGTCTAATGATTCATGGTTATAAAATTGTTTCATTTTAAAATATCAGGCTGTGGTAGGAGGACAAGAATAGATCATTTATTTCAGTAATGCTTACCTTTCTGATTTTAAGAAGTAATTTCAAAGGAAAAATAAAATTAATGAATCCCTACCTGATAGTAATTTCATTTTTAATGTTTGTTTTTTGATCAAGACAATGTGATTTTTGAAAGCTACTATAACTAATTCTTTTTTTTAAAGATTTTATTTATTTGTCAGAGAAATAGAGAGAGAGAGAGCACAAGCAGGGGGAGAGGCAGGCAGAGGGAGAGGCAGGCTCCCAGCTGAGCAAGGAGCCTGATGCGGGACTTGATCCCAGGACCCTGGGATCATGACCTGAGCCAAAGGCAGATGCATAACCGACTGAGCCACCCAGGCACCCCAACTAATTATTTTAACAGAAGTTATACATTGTTTTAAGACAGCAGTATTTAAACACTTACAGTAAGGATATATATGTATTCATGTATTCAGGCTAAAATAATGTTTGGTGAACCAAGCTTTGTAACTGTGATAGTTTCAGACTACTGATTTTACCCCCAAGAACACCATGTCCTAAGAAACAGTGGCCCTTCTTTACTTATAACATCTTCTTAGTCCCTTTTTTCCAAACTTAACTATTCTCTAACCATGGGTAACTAAAGCAGAAACAAAGACAAAAAACAAAGAAGCAAGACAAATAAAAATCAAGTAATGACTAACATATAAAGTTTGATCTCACATTTAAATAGGTACTTTAGGGAGCAGAATGCACTTTTATTTCATCTTGTATATGATTTCCATTAACATGATCACCAGTAAATTTAAATATAAATGTGCAATATATTTTTGCAAAAGAGGGAGAGAGTCCTTTAGCATTCAGCAAAATAATAGCTAGTAGATATTATTAGACCTAGTGTTAGGTCCTCTCGGGTTAATAAAAAATATTTTACCATAATAATCATAACTATTTTATATACGACACTTATTTGTAGAAAGAGTTCTTTGACTGATTCTGTTCAGCCAGAAGTTACATAGGTAAGAGTTAACTTACTATCTCCTTAGTGGGTATTTGGTATGGCAATATAAATGTCAAAGGAGACTTTAAGGCAAGGAGTATATCGAGAGATAGAGGAAAGTTTCATAATGATAAAAAATACCAACTCAAGAAGAAGCTAAAACAATATTTATTTTTATACCCTAAATAACAAAGCTTCAAAATATATAATGCAAAAATAAGCAAATGTCGTAATTGCCCATTATAACGTAGCTCGGTATAAGTAACATACAATTAACTACACAATTAATTCACATATATATATACATTGCACTGAACAATGTGAGAATACATGATCTTGTAACTATTCATAGGTTATATTTAATCAATTTTTAGCTATAAGTAGATCATATACTGGGCAATAAAACAAACCTCAAAAAATTTCAAAATATCAAAATCCTACAGATGATGTCTCTGAACACAGAAAAGACAAACAAAAAACTCAAACGACATAACAAATTTAACAGAATATAATTTTGAAGTTCCCAAATGTTTAGAACGTAAGCATTCAAAACAACTTCTATGTCAAAAAAGAATCCACAACGGACACAAAGTATCTTCATGGAAGAACTCCATCTTTCTTGTGGGGAAAACAAACAAATATGTGGAGATCGGCTCTGAGTCCACATGGAGAAGAAATCCTCTTCTTAGCTGAACCCAGCTTTCCAGGTGTCCCTGCCAAAGTATCGGGCGTTTGAACGAAGCCTTGAATCCTCCACATGAGCACAGCCCTACGGTGAAAATAATGAGCGACTTTAGTCAGTCATTGGCACACTAAATAAAAAAATTGCCAACCAACTTCTGTTTGAATTCCTGACTCACAAAATCATGATAAATAATGAAATGTTGTTTTAAGCCAGAGACAGCCTACTGGGTCTGCTGAAGCTGCTAGAATTTTCACCCAGAAAAAATAGAATTTTATTCTGAGACTGAAACCCAAGTTCAACCATTATATTTGCAAGGCGCTTCACACAGAAGAAGCTTGGAGAAAGACCTGTTCTATCTCTTGCTGGTGCCAAGCTAATTTTATGGAGATTCTGGAAGCTCCATACAGTGTCAGATGTCTGATGATGGGAGAACAAAGAGAAGCAGGAGCAGGAGTAGTCAGTCTCTGGCGCTAATGGCCAGTTCGGCTTGCGGTTTCATGAAGGTCTCAGCCTACTGATAGTGATGCTACCTGCTAGGAATGCCTGAGGCATTCACCTGGGCCCCCACTACTTATGGCCCAGCCCCCACAAAAATTTCTCTAACTAGAGCCAGTGTTGTGACTGGACCAGCCCTTGTGGTTCTTATAATGATTACAAGATACCCAAGCAACAACCATCAAGGAACATTGAAAAATCAAAGTTATTCCTCACAAGTCTTAGACAGTACAGGCATGGCAGGGGACACACCGTGAGGTTGCAGTTAGAAAGAGAGAGAAAGCATGTACCTTGGGTTCTGCTTGTATTGGGATTGAGGGTGGGGACTTAGGGTTTCATGGGTTCACTCTCTACTGGTAAGTTTAAAACGTAAGTGTGGGTATTAGGATGCAGGGTCACTCAACTGGTCTGTTATCTAGGTTACCCAGAGCTTTATAAGAGGAAAACTTCATGGGTGGGGGTAGCCTGGTTTCTCATCTAGTTCTTTAGCGAGTGACTGCCGTCCTGCAGCTGGCAATTTGTTTCTTTGGGATCTGTGTCTTTGAAATGGATGCCTCAGCAATCCAAAGCCTAATGGCAGGTGTTTGCATCACAGCCTCAAAAGCTTATTGTTAGGTATTTACACTACACCTGGGTTTTCCTTGAGTAAGTAAGAAGTCACTGTATTAGGAAAAGGAAGGGAAAAATGCAGAGAGGCGATGTCAGAGGGGAACATGAACCATGAGAGACTATGGACTCCAGGAAACAATCTGAGGGTTTCAGAGGGGAAGGCATGGGGAATGGGGTAGCCCGGTGATGATGGGTGTTAAGGAGGGCACGTATTGCAAGAAGCACTGGGTGTTACACGCAAACAATGAAGCATGGAACACTACATCAAAAACTAATGAAGTACTGTATGGTGACTAACATAACATAAAAAAATTAAAAAAAATAAAATGTATGTAAAAAAAAAGAAGTCACTGGGCATGAGGAATTTTCCAGAAGCCTTGACATTCTCACCAGATGCCTGAAAAACTTCTACTCATTTGTCAATTGCTGAATCTAAATGCTCTAGAAAGGAGGAGGGTATGTGAGTTTCTCTTGCCTAACCTGCTGGGCCTCAGATGTGCGTGAGGAAAAGCTGGCCTATCTGAACAGTGTCTTGGTGAAAAAGTCACACATGCAAAGACCTGGTCAACCAGAGAAAAGATGCTGAACAAGAGTGTCTTAGTGGACTCCAAGGAGGTAGTTGCTGACCTCTGGAGCCAACAGGAATGGCATATATTCAAAAAATAGGTAGTAATGATTAAGAACTAGAAACTCCACTACCATCACCACCCAAGTTCCATGGATACTGTTTAGCCCTCCAGAGCTCAGAACAAATCCAAAAAGAATCCTGAAACTCGATGAAAAAAAAAGACTTATATGTAACTGAAAAAAAAAAAAAAAAATAGATGACTGACTTTCCCCTGACCCAAATTGTGTTATAATTTGACCCCTAGGTTAAATAAGCACTAGAAATTAAATCCCATTATAGAAAAGTAAATGTGTATGTACTGAATTTTTTGGATCTGTTTCTTAAAAGTTTCCTTTAGTATTGATTGTACTTTTAGTAAATTTACCACTCATCGGTATGCTTTTACAGGATGTAGTAAAAATGCTATTTTTCCAAGTTAAGTAAGACCACAGTTTACTGTTAACTATTTTCAGAGTCTAATATTGAAGGCCAAATTCAAAAGTTACCAAGTACCTAAGGATTTAGTTAATTTTCATAATTTTAAGTGTTATACTCAAAACATATTTTTGTCAGCAGTTTCTAAAAATATGAATATAAATTGTTATTGTATATTCATTTATGGTTATTTTCATACATAAAGGCTGTTGTTAATCATCTTTCCCCAATCCTGCTGTCACAGAGATAGAAAACAGCATAAAACATTTTCAGTCTCCACAGGTCACTTAAAATTAACAAATGACCTAGAGGTAAAACAGACTATGTCCTATTACTAAACCCCGGGGGTCACTAATGTTTCTTCTAGTAGAATGAAATAATAGCATTTGCTTTTCTTGCATAGAGTGTGATAAAATTCACTTATCTGACTTATTAAGAACTTTGTCTTATTTATATTTGTGTTTTCTTTGTTTCGTGAGAATAGAGTGAATTCCAAAAGACGATGACTTGCCTGGAAGTGTTTTCAAACTATATGTAATGTTTTTTTTTTTTTTTTACTAAGAAGCCAGAGCAGTGTAGAAGGCAAGCACTGACCCCAGACTAAATCGTGCAGCAGGGCACTGCCTTCAGACTTCCCACTAGGGTAGTTTCTGACTCAGGAATACACCATGGTTCTGATCTTTACCTTTTCTCAATTTATTTTAGCTAACATGTCTTTAGGATCTGCTCAGAAACGTAGCATTATTCCTAAGATATCAATGGATGATAAAAAAAATATATGCTGTTTTTCTTTGCTGCGATAATCTTTCCAATACGGGTGTCATTTTAAAAAGGGTGACCCACAGAAAGTCCCCCAAGGACCTGTGCTGAAATACTTCATGACACTCTGAAAATAATAGGTCTGCTCTTTGATTTTGTTTTGATTTTCAATTAAAGGATTAAAAAAAAGGTACTGATGTGGATACCAGTTAATAACAGTAAAAATTATAACTTGTACTTTTCCTATGAAGCTATTTGTTGCAGATTTTTTTCTTTCCCAATGAATTAACATATCAAGTATGCTCAAAATGAGATTTATTGCTTCTTTACACATTCAAGGAACAATCTTGGATTCTTATCATATCAAACTATCTACTTTTAAGAAGAGATCCTGCAAGTTGTATATACATCCAAAATGTTAGATTTAAGTAAAATTCTAAAGTTTGAAAAATTCTACCTTAACATTAAACATTTATGTTTCAAAACAATATTTGTCAGTATTTACCAGTTGCCTGAGAAAGGCAGACCTCTAAAACTTAATTTACTCATGTCTTGTTTTTTTCATGGGCTTTATTTTTTGAGCTACTCAGGCTTAGATAGATAATGCTGTATTTAAAGGAAAAAAAATCACTAACTGTGATAAACACCTATTAAAACTCCTCTATTTTCCAAGGCACAACTTGAAGATAAGAAATAAATACATTGGGGTTAAGCAGGAAAGCTGATGCAACAACAAAAAGATACGGAACCGGTAACTGAAAGGTAACTGAAAGGGAAAAAAAATCTGATTTGCTCTTTAGATAAAATGGCACTTATTTAATATTTAGAAGTCATCTCAAACTTAACATGTATGAAAAGACATTTGATCTCCCTCTTGCACTCCTACCCCACCTCTGATCCTTCTGCTGTTTCCCCCATCTTAAAAAATGATACTAATTTTCACATTGTCATTCACGACCACATCCTTGAAGTTGTTCTTGAATGCTTTCAACGTACCAGAGTCAGTCCTTTAGCAAGCCCTGTTAGTTTCTCCTTCAAAATATCTCCTGAGTCTGCTCATTTCTCATCATCTCCAGTGCTTCTGTCCTTATCCAAACCACCAGCATTTCCCCAAGACTATGCGATGCTGGATCTTCCTTAGAATTCTCTCTGTTCAATTCTTTTCAACTTATGGACACTTTTCTACATAGCAGCCAGACTGACCATCTAGAAATGTAAATAAGATCCATACTTCTTTTCTCAGACCCTGCTGTGTCTTATCGATTCAGAATAAAACCCAAATTTTACCAAGTGTACCTAAATGGCTCTCCATGACCGCACTCCTGTCTACGCTTCCAAACTTGGCTCCTCTAACTGGTTTACTCCTCTTACTGGTTTCTGGTTTACTCACTTCATTTGGTCACACTCGTTTTCTTGTTGATCTTTCAAGAGGCTAAGGTGATTCTGATTTCAGATTTTGCACTTTATTTCTTCTTTGCTTGGAATTCTCTTCTTTTCTCCCGGTTCTCCACGAAGCTTGTTCCCCTATTTTATTCCAAATGCTATTCATGGTATTGTCTATGAGGAGAGGATTTCCTCGGTCATTCCATGTAAAGTTCTCTAGTCCTCGCCCTGCTTTGTTTCCTATAAATAACTTATCAAATGGAGCACTATATTTTTCTATATTTGTTTATTTGCTTATTATTTGCTCTCTCAACTAGGACATAAACTCCTTGAAGAATTTTGACTAGTGGATCCTAATTTGTTTCCTCAGAAATAATGCATTACACAGAGTAGGTGCTCATTACATATTTATTGATTAACTGCACTAATGAATAAACTGTAGGAATCATTCCCTCTATAACGCATCACCAAGTTTCCAGGCCTACAGCCTTTAATTTCAGTACCACATAGCAACATTTACTTAGATGTAGGTGCATAATTTTATTATATACTAACCTGCATGTCTCATCTTTAATTGCTGGTATAAGACTAACATATCAATATTCATTTTAAGACAATATATTTTGTATCTTATCATTTCAATGAAAAATATTGATCAGTAAGAGAACGATTCATCTTAAGTTGGCTGAGAGTATGGATAATGCAGTTCTAAAGATGACCCTGCTGGGTATAACATTAATAAATGAGGATCATTATTTGATAAACATAAAATCTTAGGATATAAATATGGTAAGGTCTGCAGCACACATCCAGCAATGTTAGTATTAGCGGGCAACGGAAACAACTTCCAGAGGTACTTGAGAGAGATAAATTCAAGTGTTCCTTAGTAACTGGTGTATAAGATTTGCAAAGTTGCAAAGAATTTGAATTTTCAAAATGCAAACCAACCTATTGGATCAGAGCTTATAAAAGGGGGAGGGGTGATTTTGCCCACCAGGAGACATCCGCACTGTTTGCACACATGATTGGTTGTCACGACTTGGGAGATGGTGCCTCTGCTGCTACACACCCCACAATGTATGGGGTAGCCCTCCAAGCAAATGTTTCACCCCAGATGTTGATAATGCCAAGCTTGAGAAACTGTGTCAGACTGGCAGGATGTAATTTTGAGGTTTTCTTTAGGTTAGAATGCAAAAGAATGTTGAAACTTCTTTCAGACTTCGGGTTTACTACTTTGTGCTTCTGATCCCTAAGCTGCAAGCCAATGGCCTCTCATCCCAACTCAGAGTACCTGCTTCTTCCTGCCACTCTCCCAGAAAATCTGATAACTAATAAATCCACTATTAGTTCTGGAGACTCTGGGAGTTCAGCTGACCATTTTTCTTTCTAGGATGTTTTTTCATTCACATCTTTTCATGGAAATGTTCATTGTCCTTTTTCTAAAACAGAATATGCTCTAAAATGACCATTGTGAACTGATTTAGTAAATTCTGACTCAAATTTTTCAAATAAATGGAGTAAACTAAGCTATGTTTATAATGGAATTCTATGATTTTAATTTTTCATGAAATGAAGAAATATTTTCGCTTCCAATATGTTTAATATTTCTCCGTAACTGGAAAAACAATGGAGTTCTTCTGTTGAGAAACTTCTGTCATGTCTCAGCTTCAGTATTATCACCACAAGTGTACCTACCACGTGTTACCATACACCTCTATGCTATTGACTCTATTTCTTGTGCTATATCTTAACCATTCCATAACTATCCTTCGATAAAAAAATAAAATGAAATGTGTTACAGAGTAACAGAAAGAAAAGGTTTTAAAGTACAAAAAGAGGGACTAAAATTAATTTTTAAAAGAATTAAATGTCGTGATTTCATATCACAATACGTTACATGGTGTTTTTAAGTATATTATATATATATTAGGTTTTGCTTAATAAATGAAAATTAGATTTGTAAGACAGACCTAGATTAAATCCATGCTCAACCATGTACTCTTGTGATTGTAGGCAAGTTATTTAGCTACCAGGAGCCCTGCTTTCTTAATCTTGTACTATTTTATGGAGCATTATAAAAAAAAATAAGATGCTCAATGTAATGTCTCACATGGTTCCAGACACTCAGGAGGCACATAAGAACTAGGAGTGGCTATTATTAGTAGTGTGTAAGAATTTGATTTTCGGATGAATTTGAAAGGTTTGTAGTTCTTTAGAGAATTTGATCAGAATCTTTGTACCATATTGTGGTCCATGTTAACTCTTCATACAAAGACGAAATATCCTAAGGCACTCATTCATTCAGTAAATATTGTTGAACATCTTAGACATGGTATATTTATAAGAGAACAAAAGTAGACAAAACCTCAGCCTCCTGTAGATTCTATTCTAGATGGAGGAAACAGGCAACAACACAAAATAAAAATACAGTTCAACACAAAGTAAAATATTTAGTGTATCAGATGGCAAAAAATTAAGGAAGGAAGGTTGGGATTACTTTAGGGTTTATGGTTAGGTTATATTAATCTCCAGTTACTTTCTATATATAAGGTGAGGTAGAGGTCAAGGTTTGTTTGCTTTTTTCCCCCACTATGGATATTGAGTTACCAGGTCCTGCATTCCCCAAGCACTTTACTTTTTTCCATTGGTTTCCTTTCAATTTCTGTAAATACATACATATATACATAGATGATCTCATTTAATAAATGTAATAAATGATCTATTTCTGACTTCTCAGTTCTGTGTTATTGATCTATTTGTCTTTATGTATCACAAAAGAAATACGTTAAATATGAAAGAACTTGAATTTCAAGTATGTATATGAGATGTGTTACATTTGTCATATGGTTTACCCAACTTTTATTTAAATTTAAAAAATCTGGTATCTAAAATATCAAAACAGCAGTCATTATTTTGATAACTGAGTATATTACTGAGGATATGAATAAAGGGACTGTCTTAGGCCTCTTTAAGATAAGCACAACTCACACAAAGCTATTCTTGAATAAACACTAAGCAAATGAAAGGCTGATTGATGATACTGATATAGACAATGTTTTATTTATCGTCATTTGTCATGGGCCATTTGTAGCGACCAACTAAAAAATACTAGCCCCAAGAACAGATTTTAAAAGAGAGGAGAAATCTCTATCACAGCTACTTGCACAAAATAGGCCCACAGTAAATGTATGCTGGATGAATTGATGCATGCATAAATAAATGACTATTCTTGAAATATATATTGCTGTGACCATAATCTCCAGTATCATGATTGACATAATAGGCTGCTTCTATATAGTGACAAAGGTTGAGCATCCTGAGATAATATGGCAATTTTAAGAAACTTCAAAGTTTGAAATGAGATCTGCATACGTACTATTTCTCTGTGTTTATCTTTATCTCACCTGTCACAACTGTATAAGGCAGTGTACATTCAAACTTCTTTATTTCCAAAATTTTTTTCCATCTCTTTTAAGGTGTCTTAAAAAAAAAATCTGTCTCATACTGACTTATCTTTCCCTACTTACACTTCCCCAACTGTTTCACACACATGCAAAAGCAACATTTTTCTATAAATCTTTGGATGAGTTGGCTACTGCCAAGTCAGATATATGCTCGCAGTGTGAAAAAATTATAATGTATTTCTCTTTCTGAAATTTGGATTCAGTTCAGACCTTGGAATGTGGAATTACAACAAAACAAATCTCATCATCTGGAGGTTTGCAAGTCATAATATTTTTTACCTTTATTGTCACTGCATCTCCTCACAAATTCATAAATACGTGAGAATAAACATACACTATTCCTTGCCGAGTATGTCAGCACAATAGACATTTATGACAAGTAAATTGCCAAGAAAACATTTGCAATGAACATGATTCTGATGATAAGTTGTACCTTTAAAATAGAAATAAAAATTTCCAGGGCATCTAATTTTTATATTACAGCCTTAGAGACTTTTATCATTTGAAGAATTAAGTGTGTTGACAAGTGCAGAGCAACAAAAACCTACCAGCAACAACTGACTGCACTGTTGTAGAGATCAACTCTTTGGAAAATCTAGCTTTTCTTCCCTAGTTGCTAAAAGGCTCTCTAGTAGTTTAAAAAGCTCACTGATGGTAGAGCTGACGCCTCATGAAGACAAATCTGCATAACCTCCTTGGGCAATGATGTTGAGCTACTGCAAGCTTTGGGGCTAAGGAGAAGGTTAAATACAAGATCTGTGAAGGTTGAAATCAGTGACATTTTGAAACATAAATGTTGACAATTGTATCAAGGATCTGTAAACAAGAGACAAGGCTTACCATTTGAGATTTTCTAATTGGCTCAAAGTCATTTTCCTTACAAAATCTTTTGGTTAAAAGCTGAGGGAAGATGAAGTTGCCATGGGTGGAGTCTACTTCAGGGAGAGCCAGCCTTCTGAATTTTAACTAAGGGCTTAATGAAACAGTTTAAATCCTATGGAAGACAACGTATTTTCTCATTCCCTTTATTTCCCCCGGTAGTCATCAGGAGTCATGGTGATTTTTTCAATCGGCCTGTAATTAAATTGTGTTCAAAGGAGCAATCTGAAAAGATGCTAAAGGAAATTTAGGACTTCCCAAATCAAGATAACAAAAAAGAATATGGCATAATATGGCACACATGTACTCCCACGGTATCAAGACTGTCTTTTTGAGTATGCCCGCAACTAAACTCTGGAAATAAAGCAGTAGAGAGCATCTTAGATATTTCTCTATTAATTTCTGACAAAACCTATACTTATTCATTCAAAAAGATAGGGGCACCTGGGTGGCTCGATTGGTTAAGCCTCTGACTCTGGACTCTGGATTCTGGCTCAGGCTCAGAGGGGAGTCTGCTTAAGGAAACTCTTCCTCTTCTTCTGCCCCTCCCCCTGACACGTGTTTTTTTTTTTTTCTCTCTCTCTCTAAAATAAATAAATAAATCTTTTAAAAAATAGTTGAGGACTGTTTAATAAGTTCTTGGTGCTGCACAAGTTGCTGGTAAAAGAATTAGAATGGAAACCCACCTTCAGAGAGATCACCAACTCATATAGATTCCAAATTAGTAAGTGATATTTACAGCATGATGTTGTAGATACTATAATAAAAATAATACAGCAGAATAAATAAATGAAGAAAATTGGATCAATCGTACTTGAGAGTGAGTTGGTGGGAGCACAAAGTTTCACAGAGAAGATGAAGTTTGAATGAAATTATGAAGAAACAAAAAGATTTTGCAAGATGTAATATAGAGAAGGAAATTCGAGAATGAGGAAATTCCCACAGATACCTTCTTGACCAACAATAAAAATGTAAGTTAAAAGGCTAACATGTCTTTTTGATGCAATGTTTCTATAGAGGGTGTTGATATGCAGCCTGATTTGAAATACAGTATTCCCTAAATTTAGTATGAGGACTATTGAAACATTTTCACTTTCTTTACCTAGACCTTATTAAATATTAAGCAAACAAAACTGTAATTATATAACGTGGAACACTTTACTGATGATTTCTGTGTGATTCCTTAGAGAAGAATTTTCTTTATGCACAAGTGTTAATAGTCCAGTCACGTACCACAAGAAAAGAGAACCACATCTCTAACTTGTCATTGAAAGCAATTGTGGGGTAGTTTCAGACTATAATCTTCTGAAATATTGTAGGATTTCTTTGCATTAACCTGTGCACATTTGAGCTACTGCATTTTGTTACTAGAATTTCACAGATCAAATTCCCACAGTCGTTTATATTCTGTCTTAGATTTCCTAATCTGGCAAATGACTAGTTTATTTTCCATCATAACATATATATGTAACTGAGTTTTTTCCAATTTGGGAAGAAAAATAATGTAGTTTCTCAAAGTGTAATATTAAGGCCCTCAACTGCTACGATTAACAGGCAAATGTGTCTTCTTTCTCCAACTCCCAGACTCTCCCCTTGGATGCCATGTTTCCGAGGGTGGGGGATGGGGAACGGTATGCAAATATATTACCTTGATGGTGGTGGACTACAAATCTGGATGTGTTGTCTTCCACAACAAGTTCTTTGTTACTGTTGCATGTTCAAAGTTTGGAGATCTAGAATCACTGTTGGAGCATAAATCTCTAAAAAGATTCCCCTTTATATTGCTCACTTTAGAATACTGTCTCCCGAAAGTCTGCAAGTCTTGAATGATGTGTCTGTGCAGATCCTCCTGCTTGTATTGCTTCCACTGTTCATGCAGTGGACCTTTGCTCCTTCAGATGTTATCCTATTGTGCTCTTGGTTTTCCTAAAAATATGAACGGAAAATTTACATTTATGAGTGAAGGCTTAAATTAATTAATATCGATCATCTAACAAGGGAGACTTCTGCTATTTTTTTTTAATTTTTATGTCCTTAGAATGAAAGCGTTGACTGAGCATTCTTTATACATGACCAGAGAAGAACCAATGAGAGGCCTCATTTTTGGTGGCGTAGGCTGAGAGGAGAAATGTTGGCCTCAGCCATGCTCCTGACAGCCAAATAGAGAATTTTGGGGGTGTTCACATCCATGTTTGAAGCTATAGGCTTCCCCAACCAGATAACTTAGTTTCTTAACTATAAAAATAAATTAGACATAATCTCTTGCACTACAGGAACTTATAATTGAGTTAAATATATGGAAAAACAGCATAAAATATAGTAGAGACATGTAGGTTGGGGTGGGAGGAATGTGATAAGTAAAGCAAAGTAAGTAACAAGCAAGTAAAAAAAAACTAAATTGGTGCATGGGCATTATGATTTGGAAGAGCTGCTTTAAATTATGTCTCAGAAACATGGCATAACAGATGCTGTTGATGTGTTCCCACTATCTTCTTCATCGGACCAGCGCAACTTCCCCCAGCTATTGACTACTGGCTCATGATCTCCCCTCTGCAGGAGCATTGCTCTCAGCCGAACTTGGAAGACTTTACACCACAGCAGGATCCTGAGGATACATAGACCCTGGGATACAGAGACAGCTCCCTTACCCCTAGTGCCTCCCGGTGGAACTCTAGCTCCCCTTGTGGGAGCATTTTTTTTAATATTTCATTTTCAAAAGAATGACCATCTAAGTCTCTGATTTTTGAAATCCTGAGCCAGGACCATGCCAAAAATGATTCTTGGAAGCCAACTGTAAGAATGGAGTTGTGAAGGTGGGCCACTTGCTGGCAAGGTGGCAATAAAAATCCCAGTAAGGTAGGTAAAAAATCTATAGGGCCTGGAATACTGTAACAGTGACCCCTCAGACTGTCACCAGTTAACTAGAAGAGGCTGTTTATAAAGCGAAATTCTCTAGCTGGTGTAACGTTTCTAATGTTTCAGAGGTATAATGTAAATAGTAATTATAAGGATTGTGGAATTCGATGGGTGTTGCTAAGTGCCATTGATGTATTGAAGGAGAAAATGAGAAACACACCTCTAGGATCAGCCTAGGAGGAGGGCTGGAAAGCCTCTGGGCAGCTCCTTTAGAGACTTATTGCTCACAGCCAGAGGACACGCAGAGCTGAAGATGAGACACGGGACCTCACTATAAGCCTGGGAAATCTATACAGAGGATGGAATTTCAGTCTAGGCAAGTATCCTACGCCAAAAACAGAGACTTAGTGAAAAAGGAGTGGGGTCCTGAAACTTTTTATTGGGCTACCTAGAGTGATGCACCTGAGAACACTTAACTCTCAGATTCACCTCTTAGCTCCCCCCCTCCAAGATTTATTTTATTTTAGGGAAAGAGAGAGAGAGAATCCTCAAGCAGACTTCTTGCTGAGTGCAGAGCCTGACGAGGGGCAGGCTCAATCCCAGGACCCTGAGATCATGACTTGAGCCGAAACCAAGAGTCAGACGCTCAACCAACTGAGCCACCCACGCGCTCCTCAGCTCTTAGTTGTAATAGTAGCCCACTCTACCTCCCCACTATGGAGAGGCCTCCAATGAGGCAGAGACCTTACAAAACAATGCTTGTCTTCGTCAAGATCTGCTACCCCCACCCCCAGCTATGCATAATGAGAGAAAGAAGGTTAAAATGTTTCATTTTCCTAGTTAGAGAAATGTTTGGGTAAAAACAAACAAAACGTTTGGGTAAAAATAAGCATTTGAGTGAATAGTATTTATGTTTAAAATGCAAAAATCCCTGTGGGAAAGCTGACCCTTATTTATTATATTTAGTAGGAACCATATTCATCAGGCCAGAGTTAAGCAAAACCTGATTGCGAAAAAGCCTGGCTACTAAGGGAGGAGATGGATTCTATGCCAAAGGAGCTGCAAGACCTGGCTAACGTGTATCAGCAGAAAAAAGGAAAATATGCCCAGCAGCATATTCTGAGAGCGCTGGATCAAAGACTAGAAGCTGAAAAATGCAATCTTTTGACATGAGAACCCATTCTCTCACAACACAGGATTAAACACCCTGGCAAGGGGCTTGGAAAGTCTTCCTAATATACTGTTTGGTTGGCTCTTGGAATCTTGGAAAATTCTATGGCCCACAGTAAATAAAGTAGAAACTAGAAATCTGTGACAGACTGGAGTAATGGGTAAAAAAAAAAGCACAAAGAATTGGACCTATTAGACTGAGTCCACCATAAAATATTAAAATGACTGTTTCCCAAGATGGAAAAGATACGTGCTTGGAAGGAGGATGCCAGTATCCCTGAGACACTCAACTGTGGTTGCCTGTTCTCTGTACGGGGCTGATGGGAAGACATGCCATTACAGACACATGCTCCCTTCTATCTGTGGGACAATAGGATCCCAGCATAACAAAAGCCAGGTGGCAGCAGTTCTGTGCCAGAAATAATGTGAATGTAATTACCCAAATGGGCAGCAAGGTCAGAATACCAGCCAGGGGCAGGCACCTGGCTCACTGTGATCTATGGAAATGCTAGTAGAAAATGATGTTCCCAGGTCCAAACAGATAAGTAGCCAGCAAAAGTACTGAAAAAGAAATATGTATATGCATATTTTATATTATAGTTTTATTTATAGTATATTTATATTTAAATACATATTTAAAATAAATAAGCAGAATGCTGAGCTATCCAGTAAGAGTCAAAGTCCTTTGCCTAATTTCTGGAATTGAGCCTGTGTTCAGATGGAGAACTCATCCACTAAAGGAGAGGTTGGGTCTTCTTAAAGAAGACCTTACAACAAAAGGTGGACAGCAGTATGCTATTGGTTCCCATTTGCTGGGCCAGTTGTGCCTTTTCCCCAGATGCTGGGAGCGGTGGCTTCTAAGGGCTCACAGCTGCTCCATGATCAGAACTTTGACTCTGGAGGAATGGGAGCTGCCTTTCTCAGGAGAACATACTCCCTCTGCTCCCTAACTCCTGGGGGCTGTCAGAGGCTACTGACTGACTAACCCAGGGTACAAAGGGCTGGCTGCCTTGCCTGTATGGTGCAATCGATAGCCCAAGAGACAGCTAATCTCCGGCTGAGACCACATTTTTGCTTAGCCTTCTTTTCCTGCCCTATCTGGCTTTCCTCTCTTTCTTTCCTTCTCCTAAAAGTACTCCCTTGCTAAATCACTTTCTCAAGTGATTTCAAAAGTCACTATTTCAGGCTCTTCTTTTAGAGAAGATGACTTTAGAATCATATTCAAAGTGAAAACTCCTATCTGGTGTCAGGAGAAGAGGCCTGATGGAAGGTATCTTAAGTGTTCCCCTCAAAGTTGGATACACAGTTGAGGGACAATAAAAACAAACCTGGTTCTTCCAGCTGCTGGAGTGTGCAAGGGAGAGCTCCTCTGTATACTCTTTAGTTCCACCATCTGTAAAATTGAGATAGCAATCATGTATGTGGCCCAGTGTACACATAATAGGGCCTGCTTCAGAATATGTATTCAGTTCATGCTAGCTATTTGCTTTATTTATTTTTAAATAGCTATCTGGCACTGTTTCTTCATAAGACACACTCTAAGCCTCAATATTAATAATAGTCACAAACTTCAAGTCATGCTTACCTATGTGCCGGGCACTGTTGTAAAGCATTTTTCATGCATTCCTGGAATTCTTTCAGTTTCTCTGTGAGATTAGTATTTTTTATATTTTTTTCTTTTGCATATGAGGAAACTGAGGAATGAATGGGTATATGTTTTGCCCAACTCACCCCAACTGTGAGTAGTGAAGATGGGCTAATAACCCAAAACTCTGATTAGAGAGACCGCACTCTCAACCACTACACTTTGCTGCCTCCCTGTTGTTAATCCTAATGATGACAAACACAAAATTTAAGAACTAATTTGAAAGTAGATAACATTTTTTAAAAGAAAATATCCTTTGTCTCCCTTGATACCATCATTTTCCTTTCAATGTTTTTTTGGGGAGTATTCAATCATTTGGGTAGACTGAACTTGCGAGAAAAAAAATCCCAGTAAATACCTTTTATTTTTACCATTTGGTGCCTATTGTGATGCAAAAGTGATTTGGATAGGAAATATGGGGCTATTATGTTTTATCAGAGGAAATGTGGAAACAGCTTGGTGCTAAATCTGCTTATATAAGTCATTCTTTTTCCTATATAGAATTTGAACCTTAACAGATTCCTTCTTATTGTGAAGATTAGCTTTTCGGAACTATTTTGTGTTTTGATTTGTAGGAAATTCTTTAAATAACACAGGAAAGAAAATGCCTTCTTTGATTTCTGCGTCTTTTTAAAAAATTCCTTTTGATGATAGAAACTGGAAAGCTGATGGCTTAAATTATATAACTCACAATACATCTGTGGTCAATTTCATATAATCAACACATTTTCCTAGTTCTAGGTAAAGTATACTATTGAAAGCATAATTGTAATAATAACTTAGTGTGCGTCTGCCATTATGCTAAGTGGCTAGTTTGACCCTCATTTTACAATGAAGAAACTGGGCCTCTGAGGCTGCAGGAAACAGCCACATCCTCACAGCTTCTGAGGACCAGAAAACTGAAACTGAACACTGAAACTAGCAGACATCAAAGCCCATTCTCACTGTAATCAATATGTGAAACTATTCCCCTGAAGGGGCAAGTCAGAATCATTCGATTTGGGGGAAATTGTAAGACATGCTGTAGACATATGGAGAATTTGTGAGTAGGAGGAGAAATATGCTCTCTGGTAATTATCTTATGCTGATTGACAGGACGAAAAGAATTCAGATAAATGCTTGTAATGTTTAAGCAAGCTCCTTTCCATTGGTTTCTTACAGGATGCAAATTTAAATGCCCACACGTATAGTCAATTCAATCAAGAAAAATCAATCAAATTGTTGAATATTGTGTAGATTTATAAGAAAGATGAAAGGCAGTGTGCAGAAGAGCATTGCACGGAATCAGAAAGGTCTGGATTTCAATTGTGACATTTTCCCTGTGATAATTCCTAACCTACTTACGCCTCCTTTTCCTTTTCTGTAAAATGAGGATAATATTGCTTATCACCTATGGTTGTGGAGATTAGAGATCATGCATCAGCCACATGATAATCATTGCTGCCATCATTAGCCATATTTTTATATCAATTTTATGCCATCCATACTACGAGAGTTGAGTGTTTTATTTTTCTATGCTAGTGATATTATGGCACACGTTATGCAGTCATCGTGATCACTAAGGTTAAGTAGATGAAAGCCACTGCTCAAAATAGACCTTGTTCCTTTGGTACCTAGGAAGGTATTTATTATATACGCTTCCTGCACAAATTACCACGAACTAGGTGGCTTAACACAGCAGAATTTTATCCTCTCATAGTTCTGGAGGCCAGAAATCTGAAATCAAGGGGTTGGCAGAACTCTGCTCTCTCAAAAGCTCTAGAGGAGGGACCTTCCTTGCCCCTTACAGTTTGGGTGGCTCCAGGCATTCCTTGCTTGCAGACTCATCCCTCCAATCTCTGCCTCCAACATCACGTGACTATCATCTTCTATGCATATATCCAAATTTCCCTCTTCTTATTTTTTTTTAGAAGATTTTATTTACTTATTTATTTGAGAGAGAGAGAGGAGGAGCAGGGAGAGAGGGACAAGCAGACCCCAAGCTGAGCAGGGAGCCCTACGCGGGGCTCGATACCACAACCCTGAGATCATGACCTGAGATGAAATCAAGAATTGGAGTCTCGCGGCGCCTGGATGGCGCAGTCGTTAAGCGTCTGCCTTTGGCTCAGGGCGTGATCCCGGCATTATGGGATCGAGCCCCACATCAGGCTCCTCCGCTATGAGCCTGCTTCTTCCTCTCCCACTCCCCCTGCTTGTGTTCCCTCTCTCGCTGGCTGTCTCTCTGTCTGTCAAATAAATAAATAAATCTTAAAAAAAAAAAAAAAGAATTGGAGTCTCAAGCAACTGAGCCACCCAGACGCCCCAAATTTCCCTCTTCTTATAAAGGCATTAGTCACATTGGAGGAAGAACCCACCCTCCTCCAGGATGCCATCACATTGCTAATTATATCTGCAATGACCCTATTTCCATAGTGAGTCATACAGACAGATACCAGGGGTTAGGACTTCATCATTTCTTTTGGGTGAACGTCATTCAATCTATAATAATACTTAAGGAAAGAACTGATTTTAAAAATTGTCAAATTAAGAACTCTATTTTCATGAATCTAGCATTCTCCCTAGTCATACCAATCCTTGAGTCAACCTAACATGAAATCAGTCCCTCTTCTCCCTCACTTCAGACTCCCTTGTTTCTTACCTTTACGGCTACGGGCTTCCCTCAGATGACATAGTCTTCTGATAGCTACCTTGCATCGCACGTTCTCTGGATGATCCCTTTGTTTGGCTTGTGCTAGGATATTTTTGTCCAAATTATTCACTTGGTGGGATGAATTACTAATGCAGTCATAGTGTTGTGTGATTTGCCAATGTCTCAGAACAGATTATTTATGGATAGATTTTTATTCATCATGAAAATAGTAATTTACAGAAACTCAAATGATATAAAAATTGACTAATTCTCTGAAATATATAAAATGCTCCAACATAGTCATTTTTATTAGGGTTGGAATATATTATACACTCACATGCAGACTGTAGGGGATATTATTGGTAAAAATAAAGCTCAGTAAATCACAAGGTTGCTACAAAGCAGTGTCTGTATCTATAAAATTTCCTGCTGTCCCTCATTCTTTGATATCATTTTCTTTTTCACTGTGTGTATATGCAGTGGAGTAGATGTACATCTATTTAGAGCTTCTGTAAATTTTCCATATTTATATAACTTTAGTACAGACTGCTGAGCAGTACCTCAGATAATTTTTGTTTGTACTAAGACAAATTTCAAAACTAATTCTGGAGTAATTGAGATTATTGTCTCAAGAACGTAAACTATTTAGGGAAAACAATTTCTATTTTTTTTATGTTCAAAGTGTGATTTTTTTTTTGTTTGTTTTTTATTTTTGGAGTTTTGTTTTTGTTTTTGTTTTTGTTTTGTTTTGTTTTTAGTTGTCAAGCATTTTTAGCACCAAGGGAACATTTGAGAAAAAATAAATTCATCCTACAGATATTTGTACAAGGACCCCGGCAAACATTTGAGAGTTACACAGACACATGAATCAGGACCTTGACCTCAAGGAGATTAGATTCTAAGGGGAGAATATGATGACCCAAACTACCAACAGCTGTGTACTACAAGACATGGTGAAACCAATGCCCTACGGAGATACGAGGTACTGTAAATGAACCAGAAGTAGTTGTCTGACTCAGGCAGAGGATTCAAGTAGGAGGGAACCTTGAGGATCTTTGCAGGATGAGGGGAATTTTTCGAGGGGAGGACACTTCAAGAGGAGGTACTAGCATGAACTCAACTCTTCATTAAATTCATCAAATATCTATGAAATGAATTTTATGGGCAATAATTTTTTTCTTAGTGTCAAGTTAGCTAACGAGATGAATTAGAAAAAGAACTTGCTCTTAATGAATATCTAGCCTTTACAAATATGAAATCCTTCAGCTGAAATTGTTACAATTAAGGAAAGAATCTTTTAGGGATTGTCTATCCAGTTTGGCCAAAAAGATCGGATTTGACAAATGGTAGTGCAATTTCCTACTTTATTTGACTATCATATCGTAGCCTAGGTAGGATATTTTATAATGGAGCTGCTCTGTTTTGATTTGCAGTGATGTTAAAGAATGATGTTGTATTAATGCCAAACAGATTGCTTTATCTCTGTTTGTGGTTGAATTTATGTTTTTAAATATGGTTCACTGTGGTATGTGTACCTTTTGTGGTTTTACTCTTTCTCCACTTTTTAAGACTCAGCTAAACCATTACTCTCCAATTCCACTGTACATTTCGTTTTTCTCTGTAAATCACTTTGTTCACAAATGTGTATTATTTGATGTTTCTCATTCTGTTTATTTATATATCTGTCCTTATCAGATGGTGATTTCTTATAGAGTACATATTTCATTTCATTTGATGAGAATATTTTTCAAAAACTAAAATTATGTCTCTCATACAAATACAAACTAAACATGTATCAAATGATTTTATATAACTCAATAGCTACCGAGGTGACCAGTAAAAGTTAAGACTGGCTCAAAGGAGACTGGAAAAAACAGACATACATATAGGCCATTGGGAATATGCCAATGAATTTGCCAATAGATGAAAAACCAGTCATCATCTTTGGGGTGGAATTTAATCTCCATGGGCCAAATCTTGTCTTTATGGACAAGAATTATTTCTATTACTATCGGGGTTTTTTCACAATTTGCAGAGTTGTAAGACCCCATGCAAGAGAAGGCTCAGACTTCTGTGGAATTAGATGACCTTAGAAGGGTCCACTAGAAAATGCTCCGCTTTCTACTTAATCTTTTTGCTCCTTTCAAAAGTTTCAAAGGTTTTTACAATGAAACATATATCTCTTTGTGTGGTAACCAATTGGTAATTTCATTGCTGAATAAAGGTATTATGCTTGTTTAGCCTCTTTCTTAATCAGGTAATAAGAATACCTAAAGCAGCTATAGCGTAGCAAAAAGAGCCTTAGAACTGGTGCAAAGAGAGGTGGAAATCTGGGTTGCAAGTCCCAGCTCTGTCATTAAGTAGCTATGTGATACTGGGCAAATCTTACCTGCTCTGAGCTGTGTTCTTTTTGTCTGTAAAGTAAGGATGATAAAAATGAACTCTGAGTACTCACTTTAAGAATGTAAGATTAAAAATGTGAAAATGCTTTCTAAATTGTGAAGTGCTATCTAAAAGTGAATTGCTGTTTTTATGATATTTACTACCAGGGTTTCTCTGTGGATGTACATTGCTTCTATTTTTTCTTTTTTAATCCACAAGTGTACCATTAACTAGATTGCTGTGAGAATGATACCTCTCTAGATAGAAAAATGTAAGAAATGCGTCTGCATTTAACTTTATTTTTAACTCCATAATAATCCAGAATAACTGTTTGCTCTTTTGGAAGTTTATTCAAACTAAATACATGAATTAAAGCTTTAGAGATTATCTTTTTTTTTTTTTTTTTTTTATGGAAGATTTCATGCTATGAACAATACTTTTAAAGACACCTAGGATTCCAGCTCAGTGTGTGCTCTAATTAGGGAGCACTGGGATATGATTTTCATTGTGATCTACTTTTGAAAATATTTTAGCGAAGAGAATAATTTTCATAAATTTCTTCTTCATGCCAAGTTTAATAGAGGTCATCACAGAGCAATCATTTTGTTTTAAGAAGGCACTCGATTTTTGATCTGTGGTATACCTGCTGGTGTCTGAAATGCTCTGTTTTCTCTGGTGTCATAGTTTTCTTTTTTGGCTGGTTACTAATGTGAAAAGTGTGGAGTTGATAATATTTTAAAGATTTTAAAGAAAAACTTAAAGACTATTGACGCAGAAGGTCCATGCTATATCTGGATGAGATAGTTTTGAAGGATTTATCTACAGTGGTCCTTTCATAGTTGAGGTGATGTGTCGCAAAAGGAAAGTTGACGTGAAAAGAATTCAGAAGAAGATAAAATAGAAAAAAGTGGTGAAAAACAAACATTAAACAGCTGCTTGATTAGTTCACAGGTTTACTTTTAGGGCATTATATTTTAATGGCATGGGTCTCTGGCTTTTATCTTCACCTTGTCTTCTCCTTTACCTTGTTTACCGATATCTATTTTGTTTCTCATCATTGACCAAAAAAAGGCGAAGGGAGTCCTAAGAAGTGGAAATTTAATCTGATTGATGAGAGAGAGTGTCATCATAAATATTATTCTGTGAAAGTGTTACAACAGAGAGAAGGGGTGAAAAGAAAGTCTGTGAGAAATTTAGTCACTCTGTCTTGTTTACTCAGTGGATAACTTTACCTCACATTAGCCCTTGTAGACAATGCCTAAACTGAGCTATACTAATAAAGTCGAGGCTCAAAAAACTGACTCTAATAGCATGTAACACTCAATTCTCCTTTCTGTCTCAGGTTTTTAGCAGATCCTCCAAAAGCCAGTTCAGTAGGTGTGAAGTATCCTCACAGACTGAAGGGAAATTTAAGGTTACCTGTGAAAGATGTTTGAAGAAATTTTGAAACCAAGTTCTGTCAGTCAAGATTTATCACTCACCCTCTGCAGTAAAGGAGATGGTGCAGAATGGATTGGAGGTTTGGTAAAGCTGTTGAAAGAATCTGTTTAGAGAGTACGGTAAGTGTACTGTGTAGTCCCCCATTCCTTGAAGAAGGGCAAGCTGGTGGAGTAGGGAAGTCAAGAGAAGCTTTGACATCAGCTAACACCCACAAAATGTCAACATGTGTTGGTATGCACACAGAAAATTGCGTGAGCTAAGGTGAGGCTCAACATATGGAGTAAATGTTATTTTGTTATTTCATTGTTATGTCTGTGGTGTTATTGTTTTTTTTCCCCAAAAAGTAATTAAATAAATTCTTCTTTTTGGATTTTGTTTCTAATGTCTATGTAGGACAATATTTTTCAGCAAATCAAAATTAGTGATAAACATTGGTGAGTAGTTAAAAACTTACTTGTAATGTCTAGTCAATGATAGAGATTCAATAAATATTTGTTGACTTAGAATCAATGTTGGAGTTTAGATAGAATTGGCAAACTGGTTGGATGGCCCAAGAAAGCATATTTTCAGGGGATTAAGGAGCATCTTACAAAGGAATTTGTCCTAGGAGATGTAGGAGCCAGGGATAAAGACTAACTTTATAAGAAAATCAAAGTCCTCAGACAAAAATCTTGAGAAGATTGTTAGCTGCTGTTAGAATTCACGCAAATTATCTTGGACCTATAGCTGGATCCCAGGGAGAAAAGGGACTGTAAATAAAAACTTAAAAATAAATTTTGCCTGGCTCTGAATTGCACTGGACAGTCCTCTGAAAAAGTACAATACCAAAGAGAATCATATTCTTCTCAATACCACTCTTCCCTGTCCTTCCTTCCCTGTCTCCTCTGAGATGAGATGGACCAACATGAAGCTTTGGCACTCTAAAGGCTCCAAAAGACCCCCACGGAAAGATACTCTGCAGAGTACCTGGACTGATGATAGCCCTAGTGAATGAGCACCCACGCTCCTGGAAACCCCATTTCCTTGGTGCCTAATAGAAGGTTTGGGATCACTGGAACATTCCATCTGAGAGGTAGAATGTCGGGTATGGGCATGGCTTGACGGATTTCTGGGGACTTGGCAGAGGACTAAAGACAGCAGATTGGTGTAAGAACTGGCTTCATGTGGATGCCTAGTTTAAAGTGAGCTTACACATGCCGCATAGACTGGTAAGGAATGAAGAAATGCTGTTTACAGAGAGTAAGCTAATTCATTTAGAATTCGTTTGATTTTTTGTTCAAATCTCTCAAACAAGCATAGAGGTCACTGCAACTGAGTTGACCATATGAGAATTTAAGTTAAAAACACAGAAGTGAATAAATTAGTCATTTTGTAAGGGCCATTTTCCTGCAATATTTGCATAGTCAAAATTCCATTCTATTACAATTTCTTGTTCCACAAAAGAGGATTTATTAGGTAATCAAACCCTGAAAATACAATCTATCCCAGCCTAATATGCCACTAGATTGTTTTTCTTTTTTTAAGAAAAAGAAAAAGGCTGTAACAAGTACCTGTGGCTCTATGCCCAAACGTTTTATTTCCTTGAATAAAGCTGTTGGAGATCAACACCTGTGCATTTTCCAACAGGATATCATTTTATAATGGGCTTAATGTGAGTATACTGTGGTTCCAGGTGTCATTGTCTTTCCACTCTGGCATTCAGAAATGTATCATTTGCGTGACAAATGATTGTACAGGTCTTGGCAGTGAAGGGCCATTCTGCCATGGGAAGATATGCAGAGAGGGACCTGCAGCTGAGGCCAGTTTAACATAACTCTTATCCACTTGGCTAGCTGCTTTTGGGCTTCGCTGTATCCGTGGGGTAGAGACCCGGAATGTGTTGGTTTATTGCAGCTGTGGCAATAAACAGTAAGCTAAGAAGTTCTTGTTACTCTTTGAGTTAAATCCACTTTTATGTTCATCATCCAGCAGACCAGCAGACGCTTCTGCTATATAAACAGAACAGACTATTTGCGAAAAATCTTAAAGTGGGTCAGTGGTGACACATCTTAATATTCCTCTAGTTCTTTTGAAGGATTCCAGAAAATCGAATACAGCCCCCCATGGAACTGCTCAAGTGTCTCACGTACATAATCCAGCCTTAATACTTTCCTTTCTGCACTATAGGCTGAAGGATAAAATCATAAAAACGGAAACAAAACCCTCTGTATCGAAATTCATCACATAGACTCTCCCCCATTTCTCACTTTCCCACCACTATCTGGCTTCAATATGAACACAGAAAACAAAAATTGTGCAGAAAATACTTAAGCAAATACACTCTTGGTCAGAAGTCAGGGCAGGGGTGGTTTGTAAATGGTCCTTTGTATGTGAGTACCTGTACAAGGAAAGAGCAAAACACAGTGGATGGACACATACATGGGTGAGAGTTGGAACACAAAGACTTTAGAAACCACATTTGAATTTATAAGAAAAGAAAAGAAAAACAAATCAAGTTAAAATGCTGGAGAGAGAGAGAGGATAGCATTTGCAATCCTCATTTACTATGTAAATTTTATTAAACTCTTACCAAGTACAAGCTGCTCTACTGGGTACTAGAAGGAAATTTCCCATCCCCTCAGAGCTTACAAATTTCTAGGGGAAAGAAAAGTTCTCTCTACATCTGAAACAGGGGACAACTATGGTTTTTTTATTATGATCAAAAAAGAAGAGATTCTAAAATGCTCACAAAACAGGTTACTTGCCTTGAAGAATTTATAACCAAATTTAACTTAATGACCCACAAATTGAGATTTCCAACCAAAATTTATTTTCTCAGTTTCAAATACCCAACTGTGTGCTCAACATATCCCTTTGGATATTTCAAGGGTACATAATATTCAATATGTTTAAGAAAGAATTAATTATCTTCTAATGAAAATAGCTCTGTTTCAGTGTCTCCTATCACACTAACTGATCCTACCACGCATCTGGCTGCAAAAAACAAAAATCCTGTTTCTTTGCATCAGTTATGGTATTTCCCTTTTCCCCACCCACCTATCTAATTCACTATTAATTCATGAATCTTCTGTTAAATATCTGAAATCTGAGCGTGTCTCCTTTAGCACCACTGCTCTATTCCAACCTACAATCTTCTATCACTTAGATTCCTCCATTGGTCTACAAACTGATCCGTCCCCATCCTTTTGGGATTCTTCTCCACTCATTCTCCCTATTGCAGGCAGAGCATTTTTTTTTTTTTTCAAAATGTAATTCATATGTTATCTCTCTACAGGAAATCTCTTAATGTCCGCCATGCTCTTAGGATAAAGATTCAACTCCTTACTGAAGCAGATCTGTTGATTTCTCTTAGGGACAAGTCATAGAAAATGAAGCCCAAACAGGCTTCAGCAAACAGCGTTTTTCAATTACGTGTATTAAAGGTCTAGGAAAGTGGTTCACGTCAGGCACAATTGCAGCACTTGTTCTGTTTTCTCCCTCCAGAAGAGCCCAGAGGAGTCTTGAGCTCCCCGCAATCCTCATTTGATGTTAAGAAGAACTAATTATTTGTCATCTTAAGCTTTTAGTATTTTGAGCGTTCCCCCCCTCCCCATCTTAACCTAGAGAAAACTGAATATAGAATGTGATATCAATGAGGGGCTACCATGACAGAACACCCAAATCGGCGGCACTGGCTCTAACAGTAGGGGAAAAGGCAGTGAGAATGTTATAAGAGGCTGAGAAAGGGGAGACCACAGCATCCAGTTGTGAAATATTTGATAAAATGACCACTTGGAAGGCAGAATATGCACCTTTGAGCTTTAGGTAGAAAGGTTTGGAGCAAAATAATGGCAGCCTGAGTTGGTCATTATTTGCTCCATTTAGAAAGGTACTTCAAGTAAGAAATGAGCTCAGGAAAAAAAAAAGTTTCCAAGGGAGAAAGAAGGGAGAATACAGAAACTTAGAGACTTGCAGAGTTGAAAATGCATTTTTTCTTGATCTCTAGCTGGTAAATAATTCTCAAGGTCAAACCTAAAGATAAAAACCAGATCAAGGGTGTGGTCATAGAAACATAACCTCAGGACAAAGACTAAATCAAAGGCATAAATGTTGAAACTTTCATTAAGATTTTATTAAGTGGCCCTAAGTAAATCCTTCATTTGGACAAAATGTCTTAAAGATGAGAGAGCACTGTTGTCGTCTTGTGGAAGCCTGATAAACTCAAAGAACCTAAATTAAGTGGAGAGAGATTGAGAGAGGTCTATCTCAGGAAGAATTATGAGTTTGGCTCACAAAGAGCTGACTAGAATCAGAGAAATAGAAACTAGTAAACTTTTTGAGAGAGATGTACAGCCAACGTGCCATGTATCTTGATTAAAAAGACTGTAAATATTCTAGACATAAAATTTCCCTTAGTCCCTTAAATCTCTACAGGTAGGAAAATTTGTTCAACGACAAGGAGGGCACAGCCCAATGCCTTCTTAAGCTACGGCCAAAGAGAGTATCCTCAGACAGTCAAATGCCCCGAAGCACAGTGGATAGAGTTGTCAACTCTATGGGACAGAACTAGGGCTTAATCAAGAAGCATTTCCTAGGTTAGGGACAACCTCACATTTGCCCAGTGGGATTTCAGAATTTCTAAGAACCGATGATTATTGCAAATATTTTTTTTTTGCCTGTTTTTATGTAAATATTCATTGTGATTATCCTGTCCCTGTTCCCTCACTATTTTGGGTATGTAGGGGAGCAGATAACTTGTCTTTTTTTTTTTTTTAAGATTTTATTTATTTATTTGAGAGAGAGAAAGATTATATGGGGGGGTGGGAAGGTAGGGAGAGGCAGAGGGAGAAGGAGAAGCAGGCTTCTCGCTGACCAGGCAGTGCGACCATGTGGGGTTCAGGGGCCCGATCCCAAGACCCTGGGATCATGACCTGAGCTAAAGGCAGGTGCTAAACCAACTGAGCCATCCAGGCACCCCTTGTTTTTTTAATTGAGAGTTCCTCAAGTCAAGAGAAGCTTTCACAGCATCTAAGTTGGATCACAAGTTCTTGGGCTTTGAGCCTATTTTTATTTCTAAAAAAGACATTTGAGCCCTTTGGAGAAGAAATGAATATATTTTGCGTGCTGTATGGAAATACACACTATGGTATATTGTATCATTGGTTTACTGTCATTCATTCCCTCCCCACACTGGCCATGCTTTCTGGTACCACTCATTTTGGGCTTGGCCATGTGGCACACTTGTGCCAATTCGATATGAATATTTGTGACTTTTGACACATCTGGACACAGGATTAACTACAACTGGATGACTTGACTGGGGTTCTCTTCCTCTAGTGCTCCCGGCAAGCATTTTTCCCAGATTGAAGCTCCTCCCTCAGTTTGGACTCTGGATGGAGAAGGCAGATGAAGCCAAATTCAGCTCATCCAAAAGCGAAGCCCGGCAGAACCACAACCGAGCAGCAAACCTCACGTAATGTGTATAAGAAATGAGATTTAAAAAAAAATGGGTCTTAATACAGCTTCAAATATTTTAAGTTTTAATAAGATGAGAAAGTTGTTATAATGCTACGTAATAACAGCAGGGTACACATAGAATGATCCCAATGATATAGCAAAGTATTTTTAAAGTTATATGTATTTATTAAGTGAGGGGAAAAAACTAAATGAACACTAAAATGTAAATAATGGTTATTTTTATTTATTTATTTATTTATTCAAAGATTTTATTTATTTATTTGACAGAGAGAGAGAGACAGCCAACGAGAGAGGGAACACAAGCAGGGGGAATGGGAGAGGAAGAAGCAGGCTCCCAGCAGAGAAGCCTGATGTGGGGCTCGATCCCAGAACCCTGGGATCACACCCTGAGCCCAAGGCGGACCCTTAACGACTGCACCACCCAGGCGCCCCAATAATGGTTATTTTTAAATAGCAGGTTTAAAAGATTTGGGGCTTTGTACTCAGGAGATCTAGATTCAATTTCCTGTTCAGACATTTACTAGCCATGTGACTTTGAAGTAAGCAATTTAACTTGTCTTCCTTTAATTATATCTGTCTACCTCACTGGGATACTGTGAGATTAGATAAGATATGAATGTGTAGGTATTATTAGGTGTAGGTAAATTAGCACAGTACTTCAGAGTAAGCTGTATATAAATGTTAGTTATTATTATGACTGTTATTTTGGTATGATTATTATAATTTCTCAATTGTTTTATACTGGGTATATGTTACTTTTAATCAGAAAAAATCAACATCATAAAGGCAGAAAATTTAAACTGTCAATTTCTGGTATAAAAAATATCGTAAAATGTTAAATTATGAAATTTCATTTCATAAAACGAAAAAGAATGACACCTAGTCAAAAGGAATAGTGAGCGGCCAGCAGACAGCCACAGAGCAGAAGCATGCTAGAGCTGTTTTGATTAGCAGTACACGGTCATTAGAGGAGCTGACTGATTAATCTCCATGTATTGTAAAGAATAAGTTGAAAGTGACCTAGAAATGGGAAAAAGGACAGAGGAGTCACTGCAAAAGATACTTCTGTCTGGAAACTTAAGAATATTCTTTGTACCCAGTAGGATGCAGTTTGGTGAAGTCCTGGCTGATATGCTAGGAAAAATACCTAATAAAGACTTGATGCCCGCAGAGAGGGAGCAGGCTGGAATTTAAGCTTTTACACCTCTTTAATGGGAAACAACCCAGAGAATGACTTTTCAGCAGAGTTAGAGGATCTCTTAAGTATAGATACTTACAAGGTCTCTAAGATCAAAAGGGTCTTCCGAGGTCACAGCTACTAGAAACTTGATGGATCAGTGGCGAATAAAAGAGACCCAAGATGTTTTTATAAGAATTGGAAGCATAAATATAAGTTATAAGAATGCTCTGAACCTAAGGATTGTGGAAGAGAAATAGACATTAATCTTCATAGATTATTTTTGTAATGCAATATATTCAAGAACAGGCACCATGTTTTTATTGATGACCATATATAGGAGGCACTGTGAAAAGAATGCTAAGTGAAGGGTTGTAAAAGCACTTAACGCAGCTCCTAAATTGCACCATGACTTTGGCTGTGATGCTTACCATCTTGAGATTTCAGATGCATCATTTATATAAAATTACGATTGCATTACGTGATCTTTTATGTCCCTTGTCTTTCTAACCTTTTTATATCCTTCAATTTCTTCACATCTTGATACAGAGACATATTTCACTTAACATTAATATATATCTACTGATAACTGGGGCCTAAAAATAGGTACTTTCGAAATTGAAGTATAATGTTAAACAGAGCTTACAAATCACATGAATGCCACTCAGTGAATTTTCACAAGCGCTCAACCATGTCACCATCAGTCAGATCAAGAAACAGATTACCAGCAACCCAGACGGTTCCTCTTGTCTCCTGTCAGTCACTAGCCTTCCCCAGGGGCAACCACCATCCTGTGTCACAGCAGCAGAAAATATTTTTGCCTATTCTTGAACTTTATAAGCATGCAATCATACAGCATGTCTTTTTTTTTTTTTTGCCTGGCGTCCTTCTCTCAATATTATAGTCATCAGATTTCAATGAGGATATTTAAAATAACAAATAGATAATATTTTAGTTGTGATGTCACAGATGGATAGAGGATGCTTACCTGCATTGTTAAATATATAATCTAAAAATCATTATTCTGTGGTTATCTTCCCACATTCGTAGGAATTACCCTCAAGCAAAAGAAACAACACTTGGGCTAAACTAATAGATGGACCAAACAACGTAGTTCATTCTCCTAATTTCTTTCCTTTTTTTTCAGAAAAAAAAAGAACGATTATTTTTTAATGACAAAGGAAGCCTTTGGAGGGTATGCTTAGTATTCATTCTATATGAAGCTTCAAGAAACATGATGTTTACAATAACTCAAGTAAATATTAGTCTTGCTACCTTATATACATATTCATATTTACTCTGGTGAAAAAGAAAACAATCACATGCAAATTCCTAATTGTGATAAAGGCTGACATTAATAGAGCATATTTAAATTACTTTGAAAATTCATGTAGTATAATTACAAGTTGTTTTTTTTCCATCAGAAGTGTACTCATGAATCCCCATCACCTATTTTACCCATCCTTCACTCCCCTCCCTTCTGGTTACCGTCAGCACTCTATAATTAAGAGTCTGTTTCTTGGTTTGTCTCTTCTCTCTCTCTTTATTTTCCTTTGTTCATTTGTTTTGTTTCTTGAATTCCACATATGAATGAAATCATAGTGTTTGTCTTGCTCTGACTGACTTGTTTCACTTAGCATTATACCCTGTAGAGCCAGCTATGTTGTTACAAATGGCAAGATTTCATTCTTTTTTTGGCTGAATAATATTCCATATATATAATACCTTCCTTATCCATTCATCTGTCCATGGAGACTTGGGCTGCTTCCCTAGTTTGGCTATTGCAAGTAATGCTGCAATAAACATAGGGGTGCATAGATCCCTCTAAATTAGTGTTTTTGTATTTTTGGGGTAAACCCCCAGTAGTGGATTACTGGATCATAGGGTAGTTCTAGTTTTAATTTTTTAAGGAACCTCCATATAGTTTCCATTCTCACAATTTCTATAAGCAAATGTCACAGGTTTATTAATTTAAAATGTCTTCTACAACTACTTAAAATTAAATATTTTACAATTTGCCAAATACTTACTGAGATTTTGCTATGTGGAATGTATACTATTAGCAGGCAAGAATGAAAAGCAAGGTAAAGAACATATGGTTTCTACTTTTAATGTAAGTTTACAAAGTATTTTATTCTATTTTTAAAGATTTTATTTATTTATTTGAGAGAGAGAGAGAGCATGAGTGGGGGGAGGAACAAAGGGAGAGGGACAAGCAGACTCCCTGCTGAGAGTGTAGCCCGTCAAGGGGCTCCATCCTGGGACCCTGAGATCATGACCTGAGCCGAAACCAAGAGTCGGACGCTCAGCCAAATGAGCCACCCAGAGTCCCCAGTTTATTTTAAATAAAATTCTTTTTTCTAAGCAGAATACATAAAATGTTAATAGAGTTACATGTTTTGGTAAAAGGTGAGGAATGAATATAAATATAAAGAAGAGATGTGATAATCTGCTGGGGAGTACGGAGAAATAGTTTCAAACTAATGGGAAGGGTCAGAGAACTCTAGAGACGCAGCTCCAGCACCAGAAATTGTAGATCGTAATAGATTGAAAAATATGAGGAATGGAGGTGGGCAAAAACATGGGATTAAGCAGTCCAGTCAAAGGGGACAACCTCAGCAAATAAATTTTATTAGTTATCTGTTACTTCATTACAAAACACTCTAAGGAAGAGGAAATCCTACCTGTGAACTCCAGCATCAGCTTCTAAGAATTTCCAGCCTGCAGGCCTGCCATGTACATTTCAGACTTACCAGCCCCCGTAACTGAAAGAGCCAATTCCTTTAAATAAATCCCTTTATACGTATATTTGTGTGGATGTACATATGTATGTTTATATATAATTAATTATAATGCATATGAAAAATTTAATTATATATGTTATATATTAATTTATACATAATATATAAAATTATATAATTAAAATTATATATAAATACATAAGATTATATATAATTATATGTTATGTTACATATATTATTAAATTTGTGTATATTATCATATATATTATATATATTATCAAAAATATATATATTAGATGACCCTTCCCTGACATTATTCCATGGGGGAAAAATGGAACACTGGGGAGCTTGCACATATTTTTTCTCTTGCTTATGTTATCTTAGAGAGCGAATAGACTTGATTGTTTCTTCCAAAAAAGAAAAACAAAACAAAAACAAAAAAATAAAATAAAACCCTCCAAAATTAGTAGCTTAAAACCACAACAATAACTTATATTACTTATGTATGTGCGATATGACAGTGCTTTCCTGGGGTGGCTTGCTTTTGCTTCATGAGGTTTTAACGGCAGTAAACCCACTTCCAATATGGCTCACTCTCATGGTTAGAATGTAGGTTCTTATGGTCTTCTGGAAGCTTGGTTGGGGCTGTAGGCCAGAGGCATCTCTTTTTGGTGGCAGTTATCCAAGAGTGAAGATTTCAAGAGAACAAGGCAAATATGAAGGCATTTTTATGTCTAGCCTTGGAAGTCCTATAGCTTCACATCCACAATGCTCTAATGGTTGAGGCAGTCACAAAAGCCCACATGATTTCAAGGACAGAGTACATAGACTCTACTTCATCATGGGTGACTTTCAATTTTCTAAAAAACATGTGGCAGAATGTAGAATGGTACTTGCCAGGGGGCTGAGGGGTGAGGGAAATAAAGGTTGGTAAAAAGCTGTCAACTTTCAGTTATAAGATGAATAAGGTCTGCCAGGCTAATGGGTCACATGGTAGCTATACTTAATAATACTGTCTTGTATAATTGAAATTGGTTAAGAGAGTAGACCTTGAGCATTCTCACAAATAAACCCCCCCAAATTAAAACAAAACAAAATGTGATGTGTAGATGTGTTAATTAACTCAATTGAGAATTCTTTCAAAATGGACGAACATATCAAATCATTATATTGTGCACATTAAATATATTACAATTTTATTTTTCAGTTATTCCTCAATAAAGTTGAAAAAAGAAGAAATAAAAATCATGTAGGACATGTGTGTCCATCTTTGAAAAATGCAATTTGTCCTTGATGCTACTATCTGTCCTCTGGCCATAGTAAATATTATTTATTTGCAAAATATACTCACCTTCTACCCCTAAAACCCCCATGCTTTCATCATATTATGGGATAAAGTTCACACTTCGACTTGAGGTATATTAGTTCAATGTGTGGAGGAGGCTTTTCAGGTGTATTTCCTTGACTCTAGTACCATGAGCACCATTTTTTTTAATTAAAAAATCGGTGAATTAAAGAGATGAATTATGGCCTCTCCACATACCCAGCATACAATGGTAGGACAGGCACAGACCAACACAGAGACTCCTCAAACCAAAGGAAAAGAGGAGGTTCCCAGCAGTCACTGGTCCAGGTCAATCCTAAAACCCAACTGGACACTTCTCACCACTTTCTTGATTAGGGCTGATTACTACTCTGAGAGCTGTTCTCTGGGCTCTTGGCTACACTATCTGAGATCTTATTTCACCCTTTTATTTTCCATAAAAATAAACCAAAATAAATGAGTAAAAACTGAGATTGAAACTGAATCACCTTCTCATCTTGTTTCATGTCCATAAAACGATGGAAGTTCAAAAACCTTTATTCACTTTGTACTGTGTCTGTCCTTGATAGTACAAGTTGGCAGTACTTCTACCAACATATTTCTCTTAAGGTGTTGTGGGTTTTTCTATTAATCTTATTGTGATTCTCTCCACTAGACAAAAGCCACCACCTTATGGAGCTGTTGTGAAACAATGCCATTAAAATTCTTAGAAGCTTTTTTGTTAAATAGAATCTGTCTCATTCCCTTGTAATCTTTGGAGGATCATTTTTATTCTGAAAAGCTCTTTGAGTCACAGCCTTGTATCTTTCTGGGACCTTAAAAAAGGACCTTAGGTTTCCACCCAGGAATTGACCTTTGGCTTAAGGCCCTCTCTTAATACAAGAATCATTTGTCCAGGTTGTCTGAGAATGAGAAACATTTTATTTTTTAATCCAGTAAGTCTTGCTTCCTTCATATTTAACAGTTTCCCTTTAGCTCATCTCAATTGCCTTGCATTTTGTCAGAAGTAGTGAGAAAAATGTAGGTGTAACTTTCAATATTTGGCCTGGAAATGTGCTTAGTTCTATCATCACAGTAACTAAACATATTTCCTATTTTCCACTCTCTTGCAGGTGACAGAGTTGGCAAACCTGCCACCATACCAGAACACAGATTTCCTTCCCTTCAATTTTCAATATCATCTTTCTTACAGTGAGTCCTCACCAAGAGCCACCGTGCAGCTCTTTGTTTCACTAACAGCCTGTTCGAGGTCCTTCCGACTTCTGCCTGCCATTCAGCCCCAAAGCCAATTTCACACATTTGAGGATTTTTAGGGTAGTACCCTTGTTCCCAGTGTCAAAGTCTATTTCAGCTAGTATGCCTGCATAACAAACCACCCCCAAATTTTATTACCACATAAATTCTATGGAATAGAAATTTGGGGAAAGCCTGGATGAAATGTTCTTGTTTGAGTCTCTCAAATAAGAGAGGCAGGCTGTGGCTGCCACTAAAATGGAGTAGCTGGGAGCCGGTCGGGTGTTTCTTTCTGTTCACACAGTCACAAGGATTCTCCATGTGTTTTCTTCAGGTGGGGCAGTTTGGGCTTTCTCTCAATGTGGCAGCCTCAGGACTGCGGCAAGAGCGTTTCAGTGAGTAAGGTAAGCAAGGCATAGGTTTTTCTTCCTTAGCCTTGGGGACCATGCAGCATCCCACCCCTCTCCTTCTATTGGTTATAAGTCAGTCCTAAATCCACCCAGATTGAGGAAAGAAATTAAACTCCATCCTCGAAGGAGGCATCAAGTTTCTAGAACAGAGTTTGCCAAACTTTCTGCAAAAGGCCAAATAGCAAATATTTTAACCTTTGCAGGCCACATACAATATTCTTTATTATTTTATAACTGAAAGTGTAGGAAACAATCTCAGCTCATGGGTGGGCCGTGAAAAAACAAACAACAACAAAGAACAAGATGGCGGTAAAAATTTAGGCTGATTTGGTTCGTAGTCTGTAGTTCACCAACTTTGGTCTAAAAGAATATGTGGAGTAAAAAAATTTAGAAAAATAAAAAAAATAAGAGAATATATGGAATGAAGGATATTGTTTCTGCAGCCATCTTCAGATAATACAACAGGCCCCCAAAATAAAGGTGAAAGGGACCCTCGGGTATATGACAAGATGAGCACTGAGGTTAGATATCAGAAAATATGAATAGAGTAGAAACTTCAACTTGGTGGAAAGTATTATAAACTGTGAATTCTTAATAATAATAATATTATAATAATATAATATATAATAATAATATTCTTATATTTTATTCTACACTCTCATAGTCAATTCTTACGCCCATGTTTATTAAACAGCCTCTAAATTCTGGAAGCTGTATAAGGCATTGGAAGCTTATAGGTAAGACTAAGACATGGACCCCACACTTGAAGAATTTATAGTCCGTTAGAGGGACATACATGCATGATTGTATAGTATCATCAGTACTGTAGGAAACATTTATACAAAGTGTTCTCAGGAATTAGTGCACAGAAGGAAAATTAGTTTTGTTTTGAGGGATGGAGTCAAAGAGAAGAGGATATTTTATGCACTGGCCTTTGAAGGATGAATTTAAGTTATGAAGCATAGAAAGGGAAAAAGGAAGTGCAAAGTGCACAACAAAATATTTGTGAAAATGCATAGTATATACAGTGAACTTTGAGTAGGTTGAAATTGCAGAAGTTTAGGTAAATGGTGTGAGAGTCAGAGAGAAGTAGGGAGTTTAAACCAGTTAATGAATGGTCTTTAATAGCATGCTAAAATGTTTGAGGCTTTTTTCAAACCCTCGATCTTGAATTCTTAGGATTCAGCAGAGGTGTCCCAGGAGGAAGGGAGTAAGAAGATTTAGTGGGCAAAACTCTGGGCCCTCCACCCTGTAGCACTCCCATCTCTGCTTTTGTCAGAGAAACTCTCTTTTTTATCTATACGCTTCATTTCAGAGAAATTGGTAAAGAGCCATGGCTAAAATAATGATAAAAACAGTTGGTAATCATTGCTATATGCAATGAGCTATCAAGTGTTTTAAAAAAGGAGAATGATATGCCAAATTATGTTTGTTTGCTTATTTCCAAAGATTTTATTTATTTATTTGACAGAGAGAGATGGAGAGAGAGGGAACACAAGCAAGGGGAGTGTGAGAGGGAGAAGCAGACTTCCAGCTGAGCAGGGAGCCCCATGCAGGGCTCCATCCCAGGACCCTGGAATCATGACCTGAGCCGAAGGCAGACGCTTAATGGCTGAGCCACTCAGGCGCCCCCCCAAATTATGTTTTTTAAAGTGCTGTTCTGAAGATCTGGTGAAGAATATGCAGTTGGGGGGACATAGACAAATAAGGCAGGGACAGCAGTTAGACTGATGCTGACATTTTGAAAAAAGCCTCAATTAAAGGCAGTGGCAGTGTAGATTTAAATAAATGCATTTAGGAAGCATTTTTAAGGTAATTCAGAAAACAACCAATGTGAATAAAAGTGGAAAAGTAGAGCCAAATAAGGATTCATAAGACAATTGGAAAATTTAATGCAAATGGAAAAAGGAAAACAGGTTTGATATTTGAGGAAGATAATGAGATTCATTATGGACACATTAGGTTTGAGGTATTACCAGAACAGCAGTACTCAGTAATCAGTTGAAAAAACATATTGGAGCATGAAATAGAAGTTAGAACATCTCAGCAGAGAGAATCCAGTTAAAGACTTAGGAGCAGATGACATCCCAGTGAGATATACGTAACAGAAAAGAAAAAATGAATCAAGACTGAACTCTAGGGAGTCAATTATTTAAGAGCTCGAGAAGGGCAATAAAAAGGATAATAGAGAAATATACAAAAAGAATCAAGGAAGAGCAATCAAAGAATCCAAATTAAAACAAACCCTGAGGGGGAAAAAACAGTCGACAGAAGCAAATTTCATCAGAGACGAAACAATGTAAAATAATAATTCAAATGAAGCCATTAGATACTGGGGAGAGAAAGTCATTAGGGAGTTTTGCAAAAAGTTTCAGTAGAAAGATGGGAGGTGAAGACAGATTTGGTAGGAATTTATAGCCTTATTTTGATTCGTCCTGTACTTCTCATTATTTGTTGGATCAATTTACGTTGGGCAAAAATTAGCTGTTAGGTATCCTCAAGAAAGTAAAGGAAATCATTAGCACAGAAAAATTGCTAAAATTTAAAATTTAAATTTACATTGAAAACAAGTTCCTGAAATTTTTCAAATGTAAAAATTTTCTCCTAAAAATAGTTCCAGAATGAAATATTGAGATAGCATACCATATATCAGGAAAAATGTACATGGAACAGTAAACACAGTCATTCGGATAAAACTGGTAGATTATATAAAAGGAAAATATCCTTTAGGCCTCTAGAAAAAGTCACTTGGTGTCAAAAGTCAAATTATTATTGAATATTTCAATAGTAATAATCTTAGGCCAGAGGACAATGAAATGATACATTTAACACTCCAGGAGAGAAAATGTGAGCCAGTGATTTTATATCTAAGCAATTGACTTTCAAATAGAAAGACTGTGTACTGTTATAAATATACAAGTATATAGTATTATCTATATGATCACTTCCTCAGGCAATATTATCTCCATATACACTTCCTGAGAAATCTATTAAAGAATTAGATTAGATTACCAAATGGCAGAAGAGACATGAACATAAGTACTGGTGGGAAACATAAAAAATATATTTTCCATCAGAACCAAGACTAAATAATGTTCATAAAAACAAGATAAATGGTTATAATAATAGCTATAAAGGAGAGTAAGTTACATCATAGCTCTATGCTCTGGTAATGTCGAAAGAATATAATCATAAAAATATAAGAATAAAGTGAGGAGATCACATGACTAGTGGAAAAACTTTTTGGTTGCTTGAGGTTATTGAGAGTAAAATTTATTATATATCAGATGTGGAAAAGGAGGGGAGGGAAAGAACTGGTTAGTTGCTAATTTCCTTCTTGCTTGTAGTAGGGTACTAATCAATACATAATGAGAGAAAATCAGAAAAAGATCATTGACTTGGATAGAGTTACTCATGCAAAAGTAAATATTAAAATAAAAACTTTCCTACATAAAAAAATAGAGATCGAGTAAATAAACTACATAATGAAATACTACATAAAATAGTTAGCACAGAGCAAACGTATGAATAATATCGGTAAGTGGAAATGAGCTTAACTCACTAATTAAGTAAAAAGATTTTCATATTGCCTAACAAGTAGCATATTAAATAAATTAATGGAGGGACTCAGAAAGGATTAGTGGACTAAAATGCAGAACAACCGCTAATGAGACAGAGCAGTGTGAATGCCATATAACCAGAAGCAAACGATTTCTAGTTCATCTGCAATAACCCGCATTCTGAATCTTATAGTCACGATCTCCTTTTTTCTTTATAGTGTCATTTTATTGTACTTGTAGATATAACTATAGAGTATAATTTTGAATTTATTTTTTAAAACTTATATAAAAATCACGCTCTATTTTTAAGACTTGTCTCCTGTGTTAATGCTAACATCTATTCATATAATAATATGTGGTTCTAATTCACTTGTGTTGACTACTTTATAACAGTCACGTGTGTGTAAACGTATTCACCCTCTTTCCATCATTACCCATTTTTACCCATTTATTCCAGCCTTTGGTATTTTGGATGGTGTTACTATGAACGGATATTCTTTTTTTTTTTTTTAAATATTTTATTTATTTATTAGTCAGAAGAGAGACAGCCAGCGAGAGAGGGAACACAAGCAGGGGGAGTGGGAGAGGAAGAAGCTGGCTCCCAGCAGAGGAGTCTGATGTGGGGCTCGATCCCAGAACACCGGGATCACGCCCTGAGCCGAAGGCAGACGCTTAACAACTGCGCCACCCAGGCACCCCTATGAATGGATATTCTTTTACCTAAATGAACTAAGGAAACATTCTCTTTTTTTTCACGTGGTTAATTATTTTTTTCTAACTTATTATCATTCATTTGACCCACCAATTCTGGCTTATTTTGAGTTCCAGACATGCACTGGTCATTTTTTTTTTTTAAGATTTTATTTATTTATTCGACAGAGATAGAGACAGCCAGTGAGAGAGGGAACACAAGCAGGGGGAGTGGGAGAGGAAGAAGCAGGCTTATAGCGGAGGAGCCTGATGTGGGGCTCGATCCCATAACACCGGGATCACGCCCTGAGCCGAAGGCAGACGCTGAACCGCTGTGCCACCTAGGCACCCCTGCACTGGTCATTTTGAGGGCATTCTGTCTGTCCCGTTAGTCTATTGCTGTCAATAGATCACTAGCTTAATTACCATGGTTTCGTTAGTGTACTTCTCTGTGCTAGGATCCCATCCTCTCATCCTAGATCCAATGTTGAATAAGTGTTATTTCTCCTTAGTTTCCTACAATCTTTCAATGTTTCCTTAGCCTTTCCTTGTCTTTCGGAATCTTGACACTTTTGAAGTGTGGGTAAGTTATTTTTCAAATTCTCAACTTTGGTTTGTCTGATATTTTTCATAATAGAACTGTGAGGCGCCTGGGTGGCTCAGTCGTTGGGCGTCTGCCTTCGGCTCAGGGTGTGGTCCCGGTGTTCTGGGGTCGAGCCCCACATCAGGCTCCTCTGCTGGGAAGCTGATTCTTCCTCTCCCACTCCCCCTCCTTGTGTTCCCTCTCTCGCTGGCTGTCTCTCTGTCAAATAAATTAAAAAAAAAAAAAGAACTGTGGTTATGCTTTTTGGCCATTGTACCACAGGAAGGATGTTGTGTTTTTCTGAGTGCATCATATCATGGGGTTCATGACGATGATATGTTTTTACTGATGATGTTGTCATCGATCACTTGATTAAGGTGTCTTCTGTGGACATTCTCTACTATACATAACATTACTTTCTACCACATTTTACTTAATAAATATTTTGGGGGAGATACTTTGATATGATGCAAATCCCATTTCTCCTCAGATATTAACCAGTTAGCTTTAGTACCCACTAATAGATCTCATTGACAGAAATTATTACTATGATATCTGCTTCATGCTGATTTTCTATTTCCCTCTTTCCTTACACGTTTATTAATTGGAATTCTATTATAAGGAGGAGTTGTCCCTTATCACTTAATTGAGTTTGGACTTTGGATATTTTTTTTATTCTACAGGCTAATCCCAATAATATCATTATTTATTTTGATGCTCAAAGTGTTCCAGTTTGGGCCATTAGGTTGCTCTTGTGTCCTTTTGACAAGCCCTCATCTTTCTTCAAGCACTTCCTTATTTTCTGGAACTGGTTTCATGTATTTTCCCTGCCTAGTCCTGGAATTAACCTCTTTCCCAAGAAGCCCTACTTCTACTTATTGGTGAATAATATTTAGAAAACAAGATACTGTTATGCATTTGGGGGTTGTTTTTAATTTTAAAATTATATCATATATTAAAAAGTAAGGCTCACACTCAACAACAACAAGAAAAAAAGATACTTCCATTCTGGGGGGAACCTGGGAACCAAAAATGAGAGACTTGGATTTTACACACACATTAAAACCTGTGTTCATTGAGTGGAATTGTCCACATTATCTTAAATATTAATTCTTTTTAGTCTCTTGATTAGCATATGTGGATGATAATGTCTAAGTAAAGTTTGTATGATACAACTCCACCATCGTATGAAATCACAGATTAAAGAAAGCTATTCTCATCTTGGCATCTTGTCTTGAGAAAAATCCAATGATACAAATAAAAGAAAAAAATGGATTTTATTTAAAATTTCATATTTCCTTGGGAAGCATGGACCTCAGGGACAAATAGAACTGGGAATCCCCTTGAACACTTGCAGGGCTCCTGCTCTAACATCACAGCCTCTTTCTATGCCGTTGGATGCAATTTCCAAGTTGCTTTATTTTGTGAACTTGTCTTCCGGCACTGCCATGCCTCATGTAGCATAGCTTACTCATCAAAGAGAGACTGAATCTCTTTCCTCAGTCGGATCAACAAACTCATGAGGATGGACTATTTGGCCTGGCTTGGACTACACGCCTATCCCTGAACAGATCAACAGTCATCAAAAGATGTAAATCTATAATTAGGATCCCTCACTAGAATCGTATGGTAGAAGTGTGGGAGAAATATTTCCCCAAAAGGTGGAATTCGGTCTCAAAGTGAGTACTCAGAATAAAAACCAGAGTCTCTAGTCTTAGGCAATAATTTAAAAGATAAATAAGAATCCATTGTGTGTGTGGTGTGTGTGTGTATTAGGGATTATTCTGTGCAAATGAAATTAGAAACTTGAAGTCAAGAAGACACAAGAAAGCATAATGTATCAAGAGGAGCCTGTGTGAGCAAGAATATGGAGTGTTTCAGAGGAAATGAGTTCATAAAGAATCTTATATGGAATGTTAAGAAGTCTGAACTTTATCCTGGAGTTGGCAAGATCTTTTTATATATTTATTTTTGTCTAAACGAGGACAGCAACATTACCAGATTGCACTTTGCACTTTGCAAAGCAATCACTTCGGCAGAAGTTATTGGATAAGTCAGGGGCAGAAAGTCCTAGTTGGGTGAGGAATGATGAGAGAGCTTCACGTAGGGATAATAGAAAAGGGAAGAGAAAGTAAAATCAAGTCCCTTAAGCTTATTTTATTAGAAGGAAAATGGTAAGTCAAATAGGACACCTGATTTTGTTTGACCAAATGACTAAATGATTGTTATTTACAGTATGATCATCCATCCCAGTTGGCCTGAGACATTGTAAAAGTATGAGTTCGTGACCCCTTTCACTCTCAAGTGTGTTTTGTTTGGGCCATTAGGTTATTCCTAGATAGTATGATTATAGAAGTAGAATTGGGTTTGAGAGAAAAACTCATAAATTATTTTAGGATATATTGAGTCTGGTGCATTTGTGTTACATCCAGTCGTAATAAATGGTCATGTTAACCTGATTAAATATTTCAGTACACAGTAATTAGTTTGCCTGTGTGGACTAGATCAGTTGTTAAGGATCCTGAATAAGAGATTTGGGTCCAAAGTGGACATGTTTGCTTTGCTTTGTCTCTTTACTGACTGCACCGAATTAGATGTGAGGGATCTGGGTTCGAATAAATATGTCACTTAGCACAAACCCATTACAATCCTTGGGGAAAAAAACCTCACAAACTAAGGAACTGTGGGGGTGGTCAGTAGCTGCCTTTGCATGTGAATCAGAGCCTATGTAGTAAACATATTTTCTAAATCAAAACCTTAGATATTTGGGCCTGATAAAACTATTTTGTGATGCTTCTTAATACAAAATGCAGAAAATGAAGTAGACTACAGATAGCAAAATATTACAATTTCTGGGAGTTTAATGATTTTAAGAAACAAAAATATCTGGGGGAAAAAGCATTTTCCTGAAAGTACAGTCACTGTTAAGATTTCAGGATAATTTAGAAATATTCCTTTCTTCATTATTTCATTTAATTAACACTTCTCATGGAAATGGTACGGATTTTCTTACTTTCATTTACCTTTCACATTCCATCCTGGACATCTTCCACAGAATATAAAATGTAACACATTCATTTTAAGAATTATATATTCTTTCCCCTGGATTGCATTACAAATATTTTCTTTGTCAGATTTCTTCCTGTATCATGTATATATATTCCTTGGGGGCAAAATAACAAATTAAACCAGAATGATATCTTGGAAAGAAATTCATTTCTCCTTCAAATCCGTTACTCAGCTTCAGGATAAATTCTTAAATTTCAAAAGCTATTTGCTTCATAGTTTTAGAAATGCTTCTGCTGTTTTCCAACACAGTACTTACCAAAAACGAAACAAAAGATGGTTTTGTTTCACACATCACCAAGAATTTTTATTTATTTATTTTTTTAAAGACTTATTTATTTTTCAGAGAGAGATAGAGAGAAAGCACGGGGGGAGGGGCAGAGTCTTAAGCAGACTCCGCGCTGAGGTCAGAGCCCCGTGAGATCACAAGCTGAAAGAAGAGTCAGATGTTTAACTGACTGTGCTACCCAGGTGCCCCACAAATTGCCTAAGAATTTTTAAAATGCAAGTATTGATATATTCTTCCTAATTTTTGCCATGTCCTAAATAACATTCCCTGAAAAATCTGTTTGATCATTTCAATGAAAAAATAATAGACACCCTGAAAAATCACATTAAATGTTTATCTGAACCTACGAATTATTGTGAATTAAATAGTGAATGGACATGACCTACATTTAGTTTTAGTAATATATTATAAAAATAGTAGCTTTTAAGTAGTTTTAGTTGTATAAAGAATGACAGCAAGGTTCTCCATATATATGATTGATAATGAATATCTTTGATATAGGAATGTTAAGTGTAGGCTTCAAGAATCCACGGGGTTGGGGAGGTGTTAATGAAGGGTACTAACTTCCAGTTATAAGATGAATAATTTAATGTAATTTAATGTACAGCATGGTGATTACCGTTAATAATATTGCATACTTGAAAATTGCTAAGAGTAGATCTTAAATGTTCTCATCAAGAGTCAAAAAACCAAGTAGTAATTGTGTAAAGTGATAGATGTGCTAACTAACCTTATTGTGGTAATCACTTCACAATGTATATGTATATCAAATCATCACATTGTAAACCTTAAACTTAGGCAATGTCATTTGTCAACTGTATCTCAAGAAAGCTGGGAGGAAAAAAGAGGCAACTGAACTCTCAAGTTTAAATAATGTACATTTGCTCTTTTTTTTTTTTTTAAGAAAGAAATCATGGAGAGAGGTTGTAGCAATTTATTCTTTAAAAGGAATGAAATTTGTAAGCTGAGTCCATCGTGGTTCTAGTAACAAAGCTGAGTGGGCAGTGGGTTGTTATACTGAGATAAAAAGGCATTTCAGAATAGGAAGAATTAGGAGAGAGAAAGAAAAGGCATAAGAAAGCAGAGTGAATTGATTCAGAAAAAGGGAGGTAGAGAAAGCACCATGAGAAAAGACAGGACAGAAAGAAGTCAAAGAAACAACAGGACAGATTTGCGTCTGGAGAAGGGGAAGGGTGGAGACTGCAGAAAGTGTTGCTAAAGTGTGACTTCACATAATAAAGTAGTGACAGAATCTGCTTCTCTGAAATGAATTTAGATAACTGGTCACCTTTCAATGTGGGCATTATTCTAGCTAAGACGGTTAGATAAGAATGTCTACCTGTAGGGGCACCTGAGTGGCTCAGTCGTTTGAGCGTCTGCCTTCATCTCAGGTCATAATCCCAGAATCCTGGGCTCAAGTCCCACGTCTGGCTCCTTGCTCAGTGGGAAGCCTGCTTCTCCCTCTGCCTGCCGCGCCCCCTGCTTGTTTTCTCTCTCTCTGACAAATAAATAAATAAAATCTTAAAAAAAAAAAAAGAAAAGAAAAATTGAGTGTTCCAGATAGATGGTCAAATAGTTGAAAAGTACACTTTCCGTAGAAACTAAGATACGTCCTATTATAAGAAAGGCACGTATATAGAACATGTGGAACTACTCCTCACTCCCTTTTCCATGGCGAGCTTAAGTAATACATTGTGATCCTTTTCCATATGGGGTCTAGACATGGTCTTACAACACCTGCAATATAGTGCTTCAGATAGCCACTGCCAACCAACACTGGCACATGACCAAAAATCTATTTCCCCTATCCAGTTGAATCAATTTTTAAGCTTGTGCTAATCAAAGTCAACATAATAAAATCACATAATATGGCTAGAAAGGCATCAAACAACATTGGGTTTGACTCCTGCCCACAACGATTGAATCTTTGGATTAGAACCTTCCCAAATTTTGTTTTAAAACATTGCTGAAAATAGAGCCACTGGGAGGGATTTTAAAAAGCTGGGAAAATTCTTAGGTGAAACCTCTTACCCTTTCGATGCTCTTTTCCTACTTCCTCACTCCACTTCCTAAGATGAGTGTTATGGGTTGAATTATATCCCTCCCAAATTTATATACTGAAGCCCTTACCCCCACTCCCTCAGAATGTGACTGTATTTGGGGAGAGAGACTTTAAAGTGCAAAATGTATGTGGAATCATTAGGATGGACCCTAAATCCAGTCAGACTGGTGTCCTTACAAGAAGAAGTGTTTTAGCACAAACACAAACTGAGGGAAAACCAGGTGAGAACTAGAAAGAAATCTTAGGTCTCAGAAATCAAACCTACTGATACCTTGGTCTTAGAATTCTAGCCTCCAGAATTGGTTTTGTTGTTGTTGTTATGGCATCTCTAGTAAACTAAGATAATGACAAACATTTCCCAGTTCAACACACCACCAAAAGTGAGATGTTAACTGACGGATCACCCCATTTTTAAATTAGTTTATAGATTCTGCCTTTCTCCCCTACAATTACATTTTTAGAGGTAAAATTTTCATGAAATCAAGCCAAGCATTTATCAGAAGTTTTGTTTCTAACTAAATGAAATGTCTAGCAGACATTTTTATTGTTGGAATCTCCGGTCAGTGCTATATTTTGTCTTTTTGACTATTGTATATTATGAGTTAACAAAGCATAATGCTTTTATCTTATTGCATAGCATATTTCTTTTACAAAAATAGAATTCCTAACTACTTTCCCTTTCATTTTATCTAAATTTTCCCATTGTACTTTATCTTGCTGATGATTTTCATTGAGTATACTTTCTTTTTATCCAATACTAGAACTACTTTTTTTTAAAATATTTTATTTATTTATTTGACAGAGATAGAGACAGCCAGCGAGAGAGGGAACACAAGCAGGGGGAGTGGGAGAGGAAGAAGCAGGCTCATAGCGGAGGAGCCTGATGTGGGGCTCGATCCCATAACGCGGGGTTCACGCCCTGAGCCAAAGGCAGATGCTTAACCGCTGTGCCACCCAGGCGCCCCCTAGAACTACTTCTTGCTAATGAATATCTTTATTTTGAATTAGTTATTACTCTTCGTTGCTTTTGGTTAGTTTTGAAATCTGCCAAAGCACCTATGATGTTATTTTTATATTTTGTGTAATTTCATGTTTAACATCCATAATCTGTGCCATAACATATAGATATTGGGTGATAGAATTGTTGTTTCTGTGTCTTTAATTATGCTTTAAATGAATTAATAGGGACCTTGTTTATCATTAGGTTTTAAGATTTTTTTATAGCCTCTTCTTCCCACTGCCATGTCATTAGTGGTTCTATACAGTACAATTTTCATGCATATATACCTGGATATATTTCTCCCTTTAAAATAAGATCTAACATATTCAGATCAAAAATGTATTCTTTTTAATAATTTTCTCAATAACTTTGGGAAGGAGCATGCTTATTCTTATTTTACTGATATAAAAATGTGAAGATAATGAGTTTATGTCAAATAATGGAATTACTCTCTCAAAAACTAGACTAATATCATTGAAGAACCCTAAAGTAAAATAAAAAATCAACAAGGCACATCTGATTCAACTGGTCATGTTTGTGAATCTGTAAATATTTTTTTTAAATTATTAAGACCAATGTTTGGTGACATCCACAAATAAGAACACCAGCATCTTTAGTTTCTTTTCAAATGGGAAAAATAACCCAACATCCAATGAAACACAGACATGCGTGCATATTTATACATCATGCATGTGTACACACATGAACAAGAACTTCTAAACCCCATGTCTTATCAAAACAGTCACAAAGCATTCTGATAGTGATATGTCTTGGTTTTGGAACCATGCACCATGCTTGGTTACCTGTTGAATATGTGATTAGCTTTCAAAACTCAGATCTAGTATCACCTTCTTATAAAGCATCTTCAGACTCTCCCTGAGTAGCAGTGTGACCACTTCTTTCTGTGCAAAGCTTTGTATTTTTGCACATTTGATATCCTATTGCCTGTGTTTATTTGCATAACTGCATATTTATTTGTTTATTTATTTAGAGACAGAGAGCAAGAGTAGGCAGAGAGGGACAGAAGGAGAGGGAGAGAGAATCTCAAGCAGGCTCCAAGCTCGGTATGGAGCCCAATGCAGGGCTGGGTCTCTCAACTCTGAGATCATGACCTGAGCTGAGATCAAGACTCAGACATTTAACTGACAGAGCCACCCAGGTGCTCCATGATTGCCTTTTTGTTTTATTAGGCAATAAAAACTTCTTAAGAATATATTCATATTTATATCTTCAGCATTTAGCACTATGTTTGGCAAATAAGTACTTAGTAAATGTGTGTTAAATTAAAGAATAAATAATGTGATGCAAAGTCTTTAGGTATAAGAACAATATGCATATAGTTTTTTCAGCGTTCAGACAACCAAAAAAATGTGTATTTGCATTTTCGCTCAAAAAGTAAAGTGTGTTAATGCTTCTTAACTGTTAAGAGATAGAGCTGGACTATTATACATAATACTAATGAGCATAAAACATGGGCCATATCTCATTTTTGTGCCCCAGTGCCTACTACAGTAGCAGTGAGTGTAAATGAATAATGGGAAAAAGATGATTAATGTGTTCATTTATTACCGAGAAAATAAGAACACTTGCAGCTTTGAGCGAGATAATATGGAGTCTTAATATATTTTGAAATCGCTAAAAGAGTATTAAATAGGGGCGCCTGAGTGGCTCTAGTTGGTTAAGTGGCCAACTCTTGATTTTTGCTCAGGTCATGATCTGACAGTCCTGGGATTGAGCCCTGCATTGGGCTCTGTGTTCAGTGGGGAGTCTGCTTGAGGGTTCTTTCTCCCTCTGCCCCACCCCCCATTCGGGTGCACTCTCTCTCTCTAAAATAAATAAATAAATCTTTTTTTTTTTTTAAAGATTTTATTTATTTATTTGACAGAGAGAGGGTCAGCGAGAGAGGGAACAAAAGCAGGGGAAGTGAGAGAGGGAGAAGCAGGCTTCCCGCCGAGCAGGAAGCCTGATGTGGGGCTCGATCCCAGAATGCTGGGATCATGACCTGAGCCGAAGGCAGATGCTTAATGACTGAGCCACCCAGGCACCCCAGACCTTTTTAAAAAGAGTATTAAATAGCAAATATAGAGTATGTATCCCATTGACTTTTAAAAATCAAATCTCTGACTATGTAATAAACGAGTCTGCTCTTTCCCTCACTCTTGGTACAATCAGTTACACACGGCGAAAGAAAAAGAATGCACTTGTTCTGATACTAATTGCATTTTCCTGAATTTTTTTTTTTTGCCAAAATTTAACTGAGACATCTTTTGATGTGGTATTTCTGATTCCTGGTGGTAATCTGGTTGGCTAATCAGTGTCTATGTTTATGAGTGCTTTTTTGCTTTGCCACACAGTACCAGAGGATGAATTTTCCAGATGGAAAATAAATAGTTTTAAGTCAAGGATGTATAAAATGAAGTTAAAAAGAAAAGAGAAAACTTTGTAAATACAATTTCAGCAAATTTGCATTTCATCATCATTTATGTGTTTCACTTTCTATATATTTCTAACTAGCAATCTCTATATTTGCCATCAGGAACCTATGCCATTACAAACTCAGACTTGTGTGAAATGATGAAATTTTGCTTCCTGAATTTTAAGTGCAAAATCTGGCACACTCATTTGCATATGAGGAGTCTTGGTTGAGGCCAACAGCCATGTTTCTCTTCAGTGATGTTCAAAACATATTTAATTATGAAAAAAAAAGATAATGTTTAAACAAGTCAAATTGTGTACTTTTTTTTTTTTTTTTTTGCACAAATCAGTTGCATTTTGGGTTATTTTCTCATATTTATACTCTGGTTTAGTGAACTTTGTTTCCTTACTGTAGACTCCCCTTGGCCATGATCATTCTTCAATCTGTGATTTTCTCACAATTTGGGGTACCTTCACTTCACTTCTCTTTACATTTCAAGTTCTCTATATTTTTAAATGTTGAAACGTGTTTTCTTCTTCTTAAGAGCCTTCCAGAAACATTTCAGTCCCACTTAAATTTCTGAGTTCATTTTTGCACCTACTGACAGTCTCCTTCTTACTGACTCTTAATTATTTTAAATAAATATGTACCTTATGTCTGTATAATAGTAATAAGGCTCTTAATGACAGGGCTACATCTTATAGTGTTTATTGTTTTCTATTTCACCAAACCAAGTGTTAAGCACAAACTTTCAGTTCAAATCAAAATATCTTTTGAAATGAAATAAATGAATCCTGAAAAATGCATTTTATATTAGAAAAACTGTTATCAAAAACTGTATGAAAAATGATTTAACTTAGGTGGAATAAAACTGACATTGTAGTATAAGAGAGGCTACTAAATTAGGAGATGCCACTGTGATCACAGAAATCGCTTACCATGATGAAGAGGTTAATAGTACACTCTCGATTTTGGTTATCTATTGCTGATAACGGTTCTCAAAATCTAAACCAACAAGAGCCATTTAGAGTTTGTCATTGTTTTGTGGTTTGCCTGACCATATTTGGGTGGATCTTCTGCTCCATGTTGCAATGATTAGGGTCACAATTGCCTAGAAGCTGCGTTGATCTGAGACATCCAAGATGGCCGACTTGAATGTCTGACAGTTCAGTAATGACTGTTGGCTGGGAACTCAGTTGAGGCTATTAATCAAGGTGCTATAGTTCTCCTCTGTGTGGTCTCTACCTTTAGCTTCAGAAGTAGTAGTGTCTCAATCCCTGTTAGTAGAAGGGACTTCTCTCTACAGCTTGGGTTTTTCACAGAATGACAGCTGGATTCCAAATTGGAGTGTTACAAGTATGTAAAGAGGAAACCACAAATCCCGTTAGGCATAGCTTTAGAAGTTACATAGCATCACTTCCACCAGTTTCTGTTGGTTAAAGCAAGTAATAAGGACAGCCAAGGAGAAATAAGGAAGTGGATAGGAGGAGTGGCAAAGAATTTATTGTAATCTTCAATAAAAAAAATCATCTCTGGGGGCGCCTGGGTGGCACAGCGGTTAAGCGTCTGCTTCGGCTCAGGGCGTGATCCCGGCGTTATGGGATCAAGCCCCACATCAGGCTCCTCCGCTATGAGCCTGCTTCTTCCTCTCCCACTTCCCCTGCTTGTGTCCCCTCTCTCAATGGCTGTCTCTCTCTCTGTCGAATAAATAAATAAAATCTTAAAAAAAAAATCATCTCTGATTTTCAGCAAAATCCTAAACATTCAATAAATGGTTATCTAGTTAGCTGATATTTTAAAGTTAGACTTTTCAACTATTAAAAATTAATGTAAGTGATCAAACTGGATTTTCTATCTTGCAACATTAAATTGCACTCAGGTGGCTAAGACATTATTTTTAGTGAGAAATCTTTCAAAATTTAACATGCTTTTATCAGATTTGCTTAAAGTAAGTATAATTATCTTTGTTCCCACACTTTAATTCTTGCTCAACTTCACCTGTCCACTGAAGAAGACAAAAATCAGAGATTTACAGATTGCGCATCCCAATTGGTGGTCCCAGACAATATGTCAATCATCGGCACATATCATTAAAACCTAGAATGGTTTCAGGTCATTGCCTGTGCGTTTGTGTCTGGTTCAATGGATTTAGCTGACATCTTTTTTATTTGTTTCCTGAAATTCCTAAGGAATCCACTAAAGTGATTTCATGTGAGCTCCTGAAAAGTAAGGATATAATCTTACTATAGAATTATAGCAAATGGAATGCACCATCAGAAGGTATCTGTACCAGACTGAGAACCTAACATAATTAACTGGAGTTAATAGCACTAAGAAAATGGTAAGTTAATTGTAGTTCCCTGTAAAAACACTGCCAGGCTGCCTGGACTTAGAGGAATAGTATTTTTCCATCAGAAACCACAAATCAAAAACTATAATGATTGTCTTAAATTTTCTTGCACACTGACCTTAAATGTAGAATTTAGAGAGAACAATGTGAATAGTCAAATTATAATACTTATATAATTATAAGGATGTATTATTCACTTAGGGAAACAGAAAATACATGATTAAACCAGTTTTGTTATTTGTAATACATTTTTATCATTTAGCATTTTTAATTCTTCATTTTGAAATAAATTTAGTCTTATAAAAAGTTGCAATAATAGTTATAGGATTCTTGTACACCTGACAGTATCCCAAAATGTTTAAGTCTTATATAACCACAGTATGATTATCTAAACCATGAAATTAATACTCTTATAATATCATAAATAATCTACCAGCCTTATTTAAATATCATTAATTGTGGGGCACCTGGGTGGCACAGTCGTTAAGCGTCTGCCTTCGGCTCAGGGCGTGATCCCGGCGTTCTGGGATCGAGCCCCACATCAGGCTCCTCCGCTGGGAGCCTGCTTCTCCCTCTCCCACTCCCCCTGCCTGTGTTCCCTCTCTCATTGGCTGTCTCTCTGTCAAATAAATAAATAAAATCTTTAAAATAAATAAATAAATATCATTAATTGTGCTAGTATCCAATCCAAGATCACAAATTGCATTTAGTTTCATGTCTACTTAACCTCCTTTAATCTGAGACTGTTTCTCAAATTGAAGTCATTTTTATCTGTGACAAGAGAGTGAAAAAAAAGGGGCGCCTGGGTGGCACAGTGGTTAAGCGTCTGCCTTCAGCTCAGGGCGTGATCCCGGCGTTGTGGGATCGAGCCCCACATCAGGCTCCTCTGCTATGAGCCTGCTTCTTCCTCTCCCACTCCCCCTGCTTGTGTTCCCTCTCTCACTGGCTGTCTCTATCTCTGTCAAATAAATAAATAAAATCTTTAAAAAAAAAAAAAGAGTGAAAAAAAAGTTCCTGAAAGGCAAGTGATATTACTATTTTTAGAGCATTAATATCCCCTCATATACTAGGATCTGACAAAAACTTGTGAAATTGTGCTCAATTGCTTTTTTTTCTACCCAAAATAGTTTCTTACAGATAGATAATATCTAAACTCAACCATTTCAAGGACAGGAGTCTGGCCACTAGATGACAATAGCATCCTTTCCAATTTGGCACGATTTCTTTCAGTCTTGCCCAGTTTTCAGTTTAAGGTCTACCATCCTAATGGTATCCTAACCAAAGACTCTCTAATATTCTCTTACTATCTGGACACGTCATGCTTTGCTAGAAGAGTCAACGTTATACAGATCACGTTGTCTTATAACTACCTGTTTACATATTTATTTCCCCTACTATAACAGTGAAATACTTAAGGAAACTGTTCATCTCTTCTTTATTTTTATGTTCATGGTATCCAGTACTATAGCCGATATATAGTTGTCAATACCTATTTAATAAATACATATTGGGTAATATCGCCACTATAACTTTAAAACAACTTCCAAACAAAAATGAGCATTAATCCTTGCATACTTTATGTATACTCTGTATTATGGAATTCTTTGTTTTTTAAGAGAATTGAGAATTATCTTTAAGTTTGTTCTTTACAGGCTAGTTTGGAGTTCTCTATTGGTCAGTTACACTGGAAAACAGCGATTAGTAATTGTCTAGTCTTAATATCAACGGATCTTCTATTTAACCAGAATAATCCTCTTGGTCATCTTTCAGCCAATGGTGGCAATATAATCCAAGTTTAGACCAATTAAATGTAAATAGAAGTATACTGTGGGCTTCCTCTAGAGTTTTTACTCTTTTTGTAGAGATGTTATTTTGTTTCCTTTCTTCATTTTTCCATCGAAATTATTACTCCTTTATAATGAGCCGTTGCAATAGGCATCTTATGATCATGGGAGGAGCTCACAAGGGAAAGCTGAAGACAATAACAAGGTTACAAGCCCACTTTTATCGAGCTACTGAAAAATGACAATAATTGCCTATATCTGGAATGTTTGTATGTGACCTAAATCAGCCCTACATGTTCGTGCCACTATATCTGGGCTATGTTACTTAAAGTTTGATTCATTCCAAATACTTAAAAACAGATAAATTGGAAAGAGAAACTGTTGTTTTTTTATTAGTAGGCACCATGCTTATCTTTATATTAACTTTCTAGTGACTAATAGAGGGCCTCTTACATAATAGGGGGCTGAAAAAATATTTGCTTAATAAATTTCTGAGTGAATGACTTCTGAAATTCCTAGGTACACGTATTTTAAATTGAACTAGTCTCCTTTGAGATGGCCATTCTTACTAAAAATAAAAAAAAAATTAAAGGGATTTATCAGGAATCAATGAAAAACTCAAAAATTATTAAAAGGAATATTTGATTTTTATATTTTTTTTCTGCACATGACTGTTATGTTTGACATGTGTCTACCCCTTATCTTTTGATTGATATATATATTCTTTTTTTTTTTAAGATTTTATTTATTTATTTATTTGACAGAGATAGAGACAGCCAGCGAGAGAGGGAACACAAGCAGGGGGAGTGAGAGAGAGGAAGAAGCAGGCTCATAGCGGAAGAGCCTGATGTGGGGCTCGATCCCATAACACCGGGATCACGCCCTGAGCCGAAGGCAGACGCTTAACTGCTGTGCCACCCAGGCGCCCCTGATATATATATTCTGATTGAATTGTCCTCAGTAAAAACAATGAATCCTTTCATCACGTCTAAGCTAATAATGAACTATACCTGATTTTGTAGCTTAATCCAAGACTGTTGTAAAAGCCCAAACGATCTGGCGTTATTAAGTATTCTATTTTTTAAGGGTGACTGGAGAAGTTTCTCCTGTGATTTTTATTATAGAAAAGCTTGGTACCTGAGGGGTTAATAAAGGAAGCAAAGATGGGGAGATTTGTGATAGACATTGACGCTGAGATGTTTAAGGTAATAGAAGAAGCCACAGAAAATAAAATGCTAGAAGCAGCAGAAAATAAAATTAATTTTTTTCTCTTATTCCTTCAATATGCATTTACTGAAATGCATTTGACTTTTTCCAGTGTGAATAAATCAGATAAATCACATGCCTTTTAAGAGACCGGGCAATTCAAAGCTCCTCCTGGGTCAAGATCCATTCACTCTCTTCCCCCAACAAAACAAAGAGCTAACATATAACCCTGGGAACTTAGGACCACCTCGATACCATTCCTGTTGTTGGTCAATGTTAGTAAAACCAAACTACAGAAGGATGCAGGGAGAAATGAGCCGGACGTAATCCGGGGAACAAAGCTATTGTAAAAAATAAGAACACGTGAATTATGAGGTCATGGATAGGTCAGAAAGATCGTTCAAGAATTGGTGGTGGACAGAAATCACATTGGAACTGCTTAAGGCTTAAGCTTTCAAGCATATCTAGTTGCATTTAGAGTGAATGTAATAGCTTTCCTTTCTCTTTTAGATAAACTAATTGCATAGAAATAAAACATAATGAAGATCTTTCCCAGAATTTGTCATTCTGTTACTTAAATTTAATAATTTATTTTTTAATTAATAGACTTTAATATTTAGAGCTGTTTTAGGTTCACAGAAAAAAAAAAAGAAAGCATAGAGTTCCCATATGACTCCTCATCCATACATGCAGTTTCCCCTCTTATTAACATCTTGCAGTAGTGTGGTACATTTATTACAATTGATGTACCATATAATGCATTATTTTTAACTAAAGCTCACCATTTATACCAGGGCATTCACTTTTTGTGTTGTGCCTTCTATGAGTTTTGACGAATGCATAATGACATGTATTCACTATTACTTTATCATATGGAATGGTTTCATGACCTAAAAAATCTCGTGTTCTCCATCTATTCATCCGTCTCTACCTCTTCTCCAAAACCCTGGGACCCACTGATCTTTTTGTGGTCCCTATGGTTTTGCCTTTTTTAGAATGGCATATAGTTGGAACCATACAATAGACAGGCTTTTCAGATTGGCTTCTTTCACTTAGTAATATGCATTTAAGTTTCCTTCATGTCTGTTCATGGCTTGAAAACTCATTTTTTTCCTGATGCTGAATTATATCACATTGTCTTGGATGTGCCACAGTTTACTTATCCACTTACCTACCGAAGGACATCTTTGGTTGCTTCCAAGTTTATTCAATTATGAATAAAGTTATTATAAACATAGTGTGAAGGTTTTTGTGTTGACATATGTTTGAACTCCTTTGGATAAATACCACAGACTGTAATTGCTGGATCATACAGTAAAAGTATATTTAGTTTTGTAAGAAACTGCCAAACAGGCTTCCAAATGGCTATACCAGCTTGATTCCCAAGCAATGAATGAGAGTTTCTGTTGCTCTACAGTCTGGCCAGCATTTGGCGTTGTCAGTATTTTGGATTTTAGCCATTCTAATAGACGTGTAGTGTTATATCATTGTTGTTTTAATTTGCAATTCCATGATGCCATATGATGTTGAATATCCTAACATATGCTTATTTTCCATCTATTTGTCTTCTTTGATGAGATGTCTGTTCAAAACTTTTGACCGCATCTTAATTGGGTTATTTTTCTTCTTGTTTTTGAGTTTTAAGAGATCTTTATGTATTTTGGATACCAGTACTTTATCAGTTATGTGTCTGCAACTATTTTCTCCCAGTCTGTCTTGTCTTTTTGTTCTCTCAGCAATGATTTTTTTTTCAAGAAAATAAATTTGAAAACAATAATATAACAACTTTAATCTTATTTAATATTTGTAGAGATTCTTTATAGCAGTAAAACATTATATGACTATAATTATTTAGATGACTAAGGAAATTCAATAAATAATATAATATTAAATAATCCTCAACTGTTTCTGGGAAAATTATTTCCCACTATTTGAAATAATTTCTGGAAAAAAAATATGTGCTTAGTGGTACTGTTGGCTATTGGTGTTGTTGATTAATGAAAGTACAAGGAATAAGATGCTTCTAGGTTTTATTAGAATATAATGTTGCCATAATTGACAAATGGTTTATAACTTTGAGTTCTTGTTTCTAAATATGTACACAGTAAGCAGAGGCTGGCAACTTTTTCATAGTCAGTGCTACAGATGAGAGTGGATTCATGAACTATTTATTGAAAAATGGTCTATTAATTATTCAAAAAATAAGAAATTTAATAATGCAAAAAAGTAAATTCAACTTAATTTATACTAACTGGCCAAATTATCGGTTGATTTTGATGAAGTAACTGAGAATACAGCTATATTAGGCAGATTCCCAGATACAAGCAAACTATCTCTGGCTGATTGAAGCAAAACAAACAGACTTACTATATCATACTCATAGCCCAGTGTGGCTGAGACGGATAGTACTAGCAGCTTTTGTACTTCCTATTCTGTTGAATAGAGTTGTTGCTGGGAAATTGCTGCAAGCTGTGGACTGTATCTTCCCTCACCCGTGAATCTACATAGGTCTGGTGTCTGGGTCTTATCAAGGAATGTGAGCATAAGTGATTTGTGTCCCTTCCATGTAAATAAAAGCTTTAAAATTGGAGTAACTTCTCCAATCTCTCTCTCTCTCTCTCTCTCTCTCTCTCTCTCTCTCACTGGAGATACTGACTAGGTCCTAGCAGGGGTGTAGAGCATCAGGATGGAAACAGCCTGAACTGCCTACTGACCAAAACACCTTTGAAGATTGAGTTGATGAGAAACGAACTTCGGTGTTTAAAACCAATACAGTTTTGAGTGATTTATTAAAGCAGCCACAGTTACCTTAACTGATATATACATAGATTTTCTAGAATTCTAGTTGATCAGGCTTGGAAAACTGGCAGCAATAATGGAAAAATAAAAGTAAAAACCACGGCTAAATCTCACCACTGAGTCAGTTGGGTAAAGACACTTCTGTTTCCGAGCTGAACACTGGAAATTGTAACTTTGATTGGCATTGACATTGGACACTGGGTGTTGCTGCTGGCTGTGCTACCACTGGCACACCAGGACACTTATTCGCTGCAATTTCTGTAGCTACCACTAGAATTTGTTTTCCATTACTGTGCAATTTACTCTTGACTCAAAGTCACAAGTGACATTGGATTAGCTTATGTCACATTTAGGTGTTCAAGCTGCAATGTTGGGTGGCGGAAGGTGCTGGAATAATGAGTATCTGCCCGTTTTGGCCTTTATAGTGGGGGACAAGCAACTAGACTTCTCTGCTGGACAGTCATCTGTTTATTAGAAGACTACTTATATATACATGAAACTGGCATTTAACACATTAATTGTGAGAAGTGTATTAGTTAACTATTACTGTATAACAAATTAATCCCAAATATGAATAACTAAAAGAATAAATATTTAGTATCTCACAGCTTCTATGAGTGAAGTATTCGTGAACGATGTAGCTGAGTGGTTGTATCTCACGGGCTCTCATGAGAGACCTGATAGGGGCTGTAGAATCTGCTGGTTTGGCAGGAGCTGGAGGATCTGCTTATAAAATGGTTCACTCACATGGCTGTTGGCAGGAAGCATCAGTTCCCTGTAATGGAGGCCTCTTCACAGGACTACTGTGCGTTCTCATGACACAGCAGCTGTCATGACATTCCCCCCGACTGAGTGATCTGAAAGACACTCATTATGATTGAGCCTCCTAAGTCACGCACCATCACTCCTGTCATACTTTATAGGTTACACAGACCAACCATGCATGGTAGAGTCTGGGAGAGGACTACAAAATGGTGTAAATATCAGGAGGTAGGGATCTTGGCGACCAGTGTGAAGATTGGCCACCACAGAAAGAGTGGGATTTATTGGGTCACTATACATCTCAATTTCCACTACAGAATTTTAATTATGGTATCTGTAAATTTCAAATAAGAAGAGGTAATTTTATTGAAACAATTACTATCAAATAGCATTCTAAGTTTAATTCCTTAATTGATATATCTACCAGTTTCTGGGGTTCCAGCCCATTTTATGGGAAGAATAACTTGTTTCTATCTCTCAAAAAATGACTGCCAATAGCATTATTGATATTTCTATATCTTCACATTCCCAAGGCAGAATTAAAGAAGTGGGCTCATTAAGAGTTATGAGGTGAGATGAGAAGTTGATGCCATTCACTTGTCTGACTATTACATTCACTTGTCAGTTTAAGCATATTACTTAGATGCCAGTAGCCGAGGGAGAAATATAGAAAGAAATATATAGAAATATACTAAGAACCCAAAAGAAATGATGAACATTCAGAACCAGGTGATGACCTACCTGCCCTTGCCTGAAGGAAAGTGTGTTTGCTGGGAAAATGCTCGCAGAGGAAAGAGTATGTGGTCCAAGCCGAGTAGATAGGAAAAGTTTAGAAGGATATAAGGTTTGATAGTGAATGGGGGACCAAATCATGTAGCATTTTATAGGCAATTATAAACACAGTGGACTTTAAGAGAAGATTTTAAAGGGATTTGGGTAAATGTATTTTAAAAATACTTTAGGGAATAAGGGTGAATGCAGAGAAATAGAATATGAGGATAATGCAATAATGGAAGTAAGAAAAAATGGCTGCTTATCAAATATTAGATATATCGTGATGGTAGAGTTAACACAATTTGCTTCTGAATTGTATGGGAGGTATGAGAGAAAGAGATAAGTCACGACATCAAGATGATTGGCTTGAGATCCTGAGTCAAGTGAAAGATTTTTTGGAAAAACTGTCTGTTATCAATAGCGGTAAGAATCAAGAGATTGGTTTTAAATCTGTTATTTTTTTAAAGTGCTAAATATCCAGGGAAAAGTTAGTTAGACAGTTTGATACACCAGACCTGGGCACTCTGAGGTTTATAGGTTTGGGAAGAGAATGAAAAATCAGAAAGGAGAGTGGGAAGGAGAGTGGGAAGGAGTGATATGTAAGATGGGAGAAATCAGGGTGGTATATTAGAAGCCAACTGTAGAAAGTGAGTCAAGAGAATGAACCATCAAATTGTACTAAAGGGTAGGAACTAAACAGTGACTACTGGGTTTAGTCACAGTGTTGTCACTAGTGACGCTGGTAATCTTTGTTTTAGATGAGTTGAGACTGCAATCCTACCAGAGTGAGATCAAAGAAAATGGAAGAGATGAGTAAGAAGTAACAAGAAGTGTGTTGTAAAGGAGGTTAAGAAAAAGAGCAATGTCTATAGAGGGATTTACAGTCAAGATCAAGGCTTTTGTTTTGTTCTGTTTCCCATAGAGGAAGAACCCAAAAGGCATGAGAAGTGTCTGGTACCTCACTAGTTTGTGAAGTTGAGACTCTTTCCTTAAATTTGCTTTGATTTTCATAGAAGAATAGTTTATACATAACTGAATTTTCATTTCAAACAGCTGAAATAAAATAAAAGATAAAGATTGATATTGTTGAAAAATAGGAAGTCTACAGCAGTTCTACTCTCTTAGAAAACTAAGAAATCCACAATATCTGGTTAAACATTTTTAGAGAGAGAGAGAAAGAGAGAGATCAGGGAGGGGCAGAGGGATAAGGAGAGAGAGAATTCCAAGCAGGTTCCATGCTCAGCACAGAGCCCGATGTGGGGTGCAATCTCATGACCCTGAGATCATGACCTGAGCAGAAATCAAGAGTTGGATGCTTAACTGACTGAACTACCCAGGCACCCCTGGTTAAGCACTTTTAATTTAAATACAAGTCTTAAAGGTTTCAAAATTTTATGCATTTGTCAACCAAAAATGTTCTTTCGAGGTGAAACAAATTCCATTGGCTTCTGGCACAGAATTTCTCAATCTGTGAGTGTTTTGATTAAGGAGTCCACAAAATCTAGTATAAGCATTCCATTGTTTGCAGACCCTTAAATAAAGGCATTGCACCTTTAATGTATCACATAAGTAAAGACCTAAAGATATCCTCCAATTGGAAAGTTTGGGAATCACAACTTAGGGACATAAAATATGCATATCTTTCCCATCGATGGGAAAATTCATCCAACACTCTGAGTTTCTATTTTGTACAAAACAATGTACAGAAACAAAAAAATATATTAACCCTAAACAATTATAATTTATATGTTGTGGCTTAACATAGGCTTTTAAAGTTATTTGAATAGAGTTTTATTGGGATCTGATAACTATTTTCTGCAGGAGACAAATTAGTTTCGAGCCTATTTTGATTTACATAGCAATTAGTTTCTCATCCGTTAGGAGAAGTTGACAATTTACTACACTTTCTCATCGGCATTATCTCAGTTTTGGAGTCATTAATGGCAACAAGATAGCTTGATCAGGAAAATCCTGGTGTTTACTACTGAGGTAACTGGCAAAGTGAGGTAATAGACATTCCTTATCTGAAGAAAATACATGCAAATCAGCTTTTGTCTCACCCAGTAGAATACTAAGAAATAGATTAGTTCCCTTCTCTTTGTTTCCACAGCTTTATGACTGTTTACCTACATACAATATAAAGGAGATTACTTTGTGATCACATGGAAGGTGATTCATGTTATTTGGGGGATTACATTATATTTTTAGGATTATATCGTATTACATTTTACTGTGAAAATTTATACAGTAATACTGTGGAATAATAAAGAATGATGATCTCTTAAAGAAAGAAACAAAATAAACACTGACCTAATTCCTTGAAAATACTTTATAACAAATATTATGATTTATAGGGAGATTAGTAGTTCATACATCTAATTTATTCCTTCACTCACTATAATTTGGATCCCTAGTATCCCAACACCTAAACAGCTTTTAATAAAAAGTTGCCAATGACTTCTAAAAATCTGTCTCTCTCTCTCTGCTTTTAGTTTAGTTTTTAATGTCTAGGGAATCTGGCTCTTTACGCTTCACTGCACGACTCTTCCTTCTCAGGAATCTCTCCTCTCCTAGCTTCTGTGATACTTACTACTTCAGATTCTCCTACTTTTCTGAGTCCTCCCTCCCAGTGTTTTTAAAAAATTTATTCCTTTATCTTTGCTGTTTGTCTATACTCTTTCTTTCTTTTTTTTTTTTTTTTTAAGATTTTATTTATTTATTTGACAGAGAGAGAGACAGCCAGCGAGAGAGGGAACACAAGCAGGGGGAGTGGGAGAGGAAGAAGCAGGCTCATAGCGGAGGAGCCTGATGTGGGGCTCGATCCCAGAACACTGAGATCACGCCCTGAGCCGAAGGCAGACGCTTAACCGCTGTGCCACCCAGGCGCCCCGTCTATACTCTTTCTTATCCTAATCTTTAGGTATTTTTTATTCTACAGGCTTTTGCATTCAGCTGATGTCTTTTCTTTTTCTTTTTCTTTTTTTAACTCTACTATTATTTCTTAACTCTGACTTCACATTACAATCAGCTGGGGAGATTTTACAAAACTGAATCTCTTGGTCCCACCCACGGAGATGTTGTTTCAAAATTTCTGGGGTACACCGTGGGCATTTTTATTGATTTAGAAGTTCCCTAGGTAATTTTAAAGTGCAGCCAGATTTGAAAACCGGTGCTATTTACATTCTGCTGGAGTGATCTCATCCATTGGTAAAGCTTCAACTACCTACTCTAAACAGAAGATTTATAAATATGTAGCAGCAGCCCTAGCTTCTCTCCTGAGCCACGGGCTTGTTACCCATAATTGCTCAGTCTGGATTTCCTCCTTCCTTCGCTCATTGAATGGTTTTGAGTGCTGCCAAGTGCTAGGCACTCTGCTAGACATGGGGATTCAGAAATAAGCTAGATATTGTTCCCCTCGGGGAATGCGAGGATAAATGAAATAAAGACAATGGACAACTAAATAATATGTTATCGTAGATAAGACAGAGGTAACAAGAGGAGAACATAGGATATGCACGTAACTCTGGCAGACATTTAGGATTTTCAGGAATTGTGTCTCAGGTATGAACAAAAGTTAAAATATGTTTTGGAAATGGAAATGTATTTTCCAGGTATAAAAGATATGGTGAAATGGGGACAGAAAGGATTAGTCACAAAAATAGGGGTAAAGAAAACTAGGATATAGTTGGGGAAGTGTACATACAGGCTTCTCCAGCAGAACTTTTTTCCAGTAATGATTTCCCAGTAAAACACCTCTGTTTATTTTTAATCTAAACTTCATAGAATAAACATATCTTTTGGTCGAAGGGTTTGGCCAAAGTTTATATAAGAAAAATTTGTATTTATGCCCTCAAAAGAAAAATAATATGTGGGAAGTTTCCAGTTATATTCCAAAACACAGTTGGTAGAATGTCAGACTCAAGTGTAGATATTTTAAAAACCACATTGAGTATCAACGATGGAAACATGCATATCTCCACTGTACTGGTCCCGAGAGAGGCATCACACTCTCAGGTCCAGTCTGTGACATCCTCTTTCACTGTGTATTTTGTCATTGTCCTGACTGTGTTTCAACTCTTTCTTTCATATTTAGCTTTCATTTTTGCTTTAGAGTTGCGTCATGAGTCACAAAAATTTTTTAAAAAGTTGAAAGAAGATTCCTACAGAAGGTGGCAAGGGGCATGACAAAAGGGATTAAAATGGAAGCACTGCAGTGCCCTACAAAGACAATCACTCAGAGGAATATGAACAAAGCTGCATTTTGAAACTTTTTCACGCTAGATCATCTACCACCTACCCTGAAGACTTACGAAGCCATCTCACTGTAGAGTTCTTTCAGATGCACCAAAATGAGGGAGACTACCCGTTCCTCCAAGTCTGACAATTGGTTTGAAATTGTCCTTTCATCAATCATCTATCAGTAACATAACCTTTTTTTTTTAGCAACTTTATTGAGTTATAACTCACATATAATGAAATTAACCCATTTATGGTGTACAGTTCAATTGTTAGTATATCCACAGAATTGTACCACTATCCACCACAATCCATTTTAGAACACGTCCCTTACCCCAAAAAAGAAAACCATACCACTTAGCCCTCAGCCCCTAAGCTCTCATTCCCCCAACCCTAAGCAACCACTAATTGACTTTCTGTCTCTTTAGATCTGCCTATTCTAGACATTTCATATAAATGGAATCATATAATACATGGTCCGTTGTGATTGGCTTCTTTCACTTAGCATAATGTTTTCAAGGTTCATGTATATTGTTGCATGCATCTGTGTTAATCCCTTTTTTTTTTTTTTTTTTTTAGATCTTATTTATTTGACAGAGAGAGAGCACAAGCAGGGGGAATGGCAGAGGGAGAGGGAGAAGTAGGCTCCCCACTGAGGAGGGAGCCTGACATGGGGTTTGATCCCAGGACCCTGGGATCGTGACCTGATCCTAAGGCAGACACAACTGACTGAGCTACCCAGGAGCCCCTCCTTTTTTTTTACATCAAATTTTAGCTTTGTTTTAGTGATCTCATAACTTTCAGTAAAATCAATTTCCATGAGAATCCAATTAATTTAATTATTTTATTATGGTGAAATACACATAAGATGAACCATTTGGACTGAAGTGTGCAGTTCAGTGGCATTAAGTATATTCACAGTGTTGTGCACCCATTTACCACTATCTAGTTCCAGAACCTCATCATCACCCCATATGAAAACCCATTACACAGCTACTCCAATTCTCTTCCTTTATAATCTCTGGGAACTATTGATCTGCTTTCTGTTTCTATGGATTTGTCTATTCTGGATATTTCACACAAATGGAATCAAACAACATATAGCCTTTTTTTTAATCTGACTTTATGTACTTACAAAGATTACTCTGAGCCAGGTCCTGTGGCACTGTGCTGCATTATTATTTGTGAATGGGAAAAGAGGATCTGTGGCAAACTTCTCATTACACAAATTGGTTCTTAGCAGAAAAACAAATGCTTGTTGAACGTGTATTATGCGCCAGTATCAGATTTAAGCACTTTACGTAATTTTTCCCAACTTTATTGAGGTATAATTGACAAACAAAAATTGTAAATATTTAAGGGGTATGACTTGATGTTTTGATGTATGTATACAAGGTAAAGCAGTGATCCATGCAAAATATTCGGAGAAATTTTACAGAAGCAAAGAAAAAGGATAGGAAGAAAGTGATGGATTTTAGAAATGCTAAGGGCATAGATATAAATGTATAGGAGGCCAACAAAGAGCAATGGTGAGCATAAAATATTAGTGTCCAAACTGGGATAAATTTCAAAGTGAAAGAGGCCACTATTGTTAATTATATTGGGCAAACACACATCAACTATGTGTCCTGAGGGAAACTGAGACCTGTGGCCATCCTTGTGATATGTCATAGAGAACAATAAGAATAGAAATATTTCCCAAGAGTATGTATGCATCTGGCACTGTGGTTAAGTGTATTCCAATAAATCTTATCTCATAATCCAAATACCAATCTCATATAGTTAAATTCTATTCTTACGCTCAGTTTACAGATGATAAAACTGAGATCAAAGAGATTCAGAACTTTCCAAAAGTGAGCAACTAGTAACCTACATCTTGACTTCTTAACTAGCAAGTACATTCCTTCTTGACTAGCAAATACATTCCTTCAACTATTGCATTATTGCCTTTTCATTCTGAATTGAAGTAACTATCCCTCAAAATGATACCCTCTAACGATACCTTGACAGGTGTAATTGAACCTCATCGGGTAGAGGATATAGAGCTTCAAGTGAGGGAAAATTTTGCTTGGATCCACATGGTCCATATGAACCCTTCTTGGCTCCCACTTGCCCAATTTTGGTGAGAAATGGACAAGTGTAGCAATTCCAGTGTGAAAAGAGCATGTGCTCTGATCCCTCATGTCAAGCCACCAGGAAAACCACTGAGAACAGCACTGTTGAGGGTGAGAGAAATCTAGAATGGGTGTCACAAGAGGAAGATGGTGGCTCTTATCTGTGGCCTGGAGACCAGCTGCAGTGGTGGGAACTGTTGTTTGTCCCATTTACTTTTCTAAGTTTCCTCCAGGGATTCTCTTTTTGGGAGAAAGCCTATGTGTCTCTCCTCCCCACTACAGCTATAAAAGCTGGATTGCATTCATGGAGCAGCTACTTGAGGATCTGAAAAGTAAAGGTAGATTGTAGTTTGAGGAATAGGGCCAGAATTCAGATCCTGAGGTAGATAGTATACCATTGTTTTCACTCTCCTCTGGCCTTCTCCAGCCTAAGCTCAATGCAGTCCCAAGCACAGATGTAGCCACTGGTGTATAGACAGGGAGAGAGCCAAAGAAGCCCTCTAGTTCTGGCTTGAGGAGCCTGGCCAATCCCCATTTTTCCATTCTTTTCTTCCCCCCCCCCCTTTTTTTTAATAAAATTTTTTTGGAGAAAAATAGAACCACCACGTACCGAGGGAAAAGAGCACAAAAATTTAACTGGTACAGAACAGCTGAAAGTCACAATTACTTAAACAGCTCCCCTCAACTTGTTTTTTAATAGTCTTGCCAATTTTTCAGTTGAAACAGCATCCAGTTTTCAAAAAATTAAGAGCCCCAGGGAAGGGAGTAGCTTTCAAGATAACAAAAGTGACACCAAGAGTCTCCTCCTAACAGGGACCAATTCTACCTAAAAATTCCCTAAGAGTAACTACTGAGTCTTGTGGAATAGTCTATATACCTCAAGACCTTCAGGGTTGAGTTAGGACACTGACATAAATGGTCTAGTATGGAGAGAGGACGAACAAGATCCTGCCTTTCCGTGTCAGATGAGCTCATGCAAATTCCTTCTCCTCCAGGGAGAAGCTGAGAAAAGAGAGGCAATGGCTTCTCAGGAAGCATTAGGAAGGCATTCTAAATACCACATATTGTGCACAGTGTGCAAGTTGATGCAATTAGAGAGAAAGCTGCAATTGTTCGGATTATGAAGATGAAAAAGACGCTTAACCACAACCTCGTTTCAGAAGTGTACAACCAGCTGGAACTTCCAGTAAAGCCTGCTGATCTTAAGAAGAATCAGAATTGCTTTGATGCTTTTGGCAACAGCCTATTTCCTTGACTATTTGGAGCCATTCTCTCCTTTTCTTAATTCTCCTGTGTCCCTTGCCTCGAGTCGTCCTGTGGGGCCAGCCCTGTTAGCAGGAGTCCTGAGGAGCCAAAATTCTGAGGAAAGGAAATCTTCCTTTCTGATCAGTGAACTGTGGCCCCTACAGGGTGTGGTGAACCCCAATAGTGTTTTTTCTTCTCTGCCCTCCTCTTGCTTGGTCCCAAAAGCAAATGAAGTCACGGAAAAGCAGAGCAGAGGGGGTACCACAGATTCATCTTTCTGACTGGAATAATGAAAAAGGGAGCTGAAGAAACAGAAAGTACCATAGAGATTGCAGAGAAGGGGTTGCTTAGGGAAAGCAGACCCCACAAAGTTGTGTATGAAGTCCTGGGCTCATCTTTGGGCTGCACATGCGTAGTTCTGATCTCAGTAGAATATAGAAGACTCGAAGAACTGGACTAACAGACCATCCACTCCCAGCTGTAGAGCGTATGCGGAGGAGACCCAAACAGTCCCTCAGAGACTGAAGTGACATTGGAAGCATGGTCCACAGAAGATGGTTAGAATTGTGGCCTGCAGAGGCTTTTTATTTTGAGAGGAAAGAGAAATTCTAGTTAGAAGATAAAATGGGTACTCAGTCCTGCAGAGTATAAGATCGGACACAAGCCTGAGATAGCATACAAATCAATTTAGTGAACTGAATTAGTTGCCCTCTTCGGGGACAGAAAAAGAGATTTATACCTACATCCACCATCAAAAATAAACCAGCAACTGTAGCACTGTTAGAAACGTGTTTAAGTAGGAACAAAACAAAGCGTCACACCCGACCTGTTAATTTTTTTCTTAGGTATTTGGAATAGCACTTCGTGAAATACAGTTAAATATTGAAATCTTAGAACATCAATGCACTTTAAAATTAGAAGAAGGATTAGCCATACTAAATAAACAATCCTAGAGGTTTGTGCTTTTGTATAGAAAACACACATGCAAAAGTTTAAAACATGCCCCAAACATGGTACATACTTTAGAAAAATAAATCTTTGCTTCTGAGTTATATTTTATTCTTTAAGTGCAAGTAAATGGTTACTAATTAAGGGTGATCAATTTCTCTTTTTCTCTAGGAAAATATGATGAAACACTAGATCATAGTTGATAAAGTGAATGATTTCCCAAGGAGAATAGTTATTTATTCATGAGTGATAAGACACACAAATTATTTCTGGCACACTAGAATAGAGCTGAATTTTGAACTTCAGGTAGAGACTAATGATTTTTCCTTATGAATCTAATTATAAGTGTCATTCCAAAAGCTATTTTTACTTCTGCTTTGGCTTAGTGACATTTTAAATTTCTAATAATTGGAGTATATTTAAAGATTCCAAAGGTAAACAAGATATAGGTTTAACCTTTCTTGTTTTATAAATTAAGAATCCATTTTCCTGATCCCTTTTCTCATATTCACCAAAGAGCAAGAGGAAATATAATGTAATTGATAATCAGTGAGAAATTAAATAAAATTTTCTTATTCTGATCCTTATATGGTGGGTTATGTATTAATACTGCTTTAGTTTTTTTTTTTTTTTTAAGATTTTATTTATTTGACAGAGAGAGCAAGAGAGCACAAGTAGGGGGAGCAGCAGAGGGAGGGGGAGAAGCAGGCTTCCCCCGAGTAGGGAGCCCAATGTGGGGCTCAATCCCAAGACCTTGGGATCATGACCTGAGCCAAAGGCAGACGCTTAACCCACTGAGCCACCCAGGTGCCCCTGCTTTAGTTTCTCTAACTGAAGTTAACCTAGCTGTATTGACTGTTTTGTGTACATTGTGATATTGTTTATTTTTTTAAGAAACGCATCTCTTTAATCTATACCTTAAAATGTTTAAATTTATACAACTGTTATATTCTAAACATAACTGTATCTGCAGATCTTTTCCACTACTAATCTTGTTCCATTAATCAGTCTCTGCTTAATTTTAGTCTTGTAAGTCGTTTGCCAATTTTATTTGTCTCTTCAAAATCTATGTTTATTCTTTGTTCAACTTAATATGTGATTTTACCTTGTTATTTGTTCCTCACCATTTTAAATGAATTATTTTCTCACTGTTGTTTTTTGAATCCCATATCTTCCTTCTGGCTTCATTTTTTCTCTTTGTTGAAGGGATGATTTGTGAGTCTGAATGTCTCACAATGTCTATTCTGCATGTACTCTTATGATAACTTTACAGTACATATAATTTTATTATTACAGTTCTATTCTCTTAGTACTTGTCTCATGGCATCTACTTTTATTTTCTGGTGATTTGGAGCATTTTCTTTTCTTTAATTCTTCACCTTTAGCAGTTTCTCTAAGATGTGTTTAGACATTGAAAAAAATATCTGCTCTACATCCTAATTTTTACATAAAATTTTTCAGCATGTGGACTTTTTCCCTGGTGGATTCTGGGAGATAAATGCCACCGCACATGCACGCTGCCATCTTGTCAAATATCACTTATCACTTATTCTATATGTTGGAACTTCATGCCCCATTTTCCACGTTTCTTAGTTTCTCTTCATTATCATTCATTAACTTTTCAATAATGCATTTTTTGAAGAGTTTTTTTTTAAGTAATCTCTATACCCAATGTGGTGCTCAAACTCACAACCCTGAGATCAGGTCTCATGCTCTACAGACTGAGCCGGCCAGGGACCCCCCTCTGCAGTGCATTTTTACAGATTTTTTTGCATTATATTGTCATCACTTAACTCTTCTTCAGTTATACGCGGTGCGAAACTCTCTTTTAATTGTATGAAGTCTATCCCATACACTGGCATTTTTACTCTATTTTTTAATTTCCAAAGTTCTTATAAAATTTTGCCTTAAATTTAGTTTCATAACTGCCTTTAGTGTTTAGTAAATTCTCATTTTTTGGTAAACATTATTTCATTATTTATCTTTGTAAAGATTATAAGTAGAGTTGCTTTATGGTTTTTCCATCTTGCTCTATTATCTTGTCTGTTTTTGATGTTTTATTCAATCTTCTGGATGTCTTTCATGGAAGTAGATATTCTTTCATGTTTGGTATTTCATGCTTAAGAGCTGGTCTGAGCAGAGGTCCCTTCCTGTGCGGTGATGTGGTGTTTGCCTAAAGCCTCACCCTATGGAATGTATAGGCCTTTAGTTAGCAGTTTTGCCTGGGGCGAGGGGTGGTGCACTTTTAGGTTTTGGTCTGGGGTGTTCACGACTTGGGTAGCCCATTGAAGTTCTTTCAGTCATCTTTTATATATGGACTGTATAACTCCAGCTCTACACTTCATGAGTGGAGAGCAGTTATAAATTCCTACGAATTCAGGGTGTTTGTCCTCTATCCTCAGCTAGCCTTAGATCTTATGCCTTATGTCTCACCTCACATCACAGAATCCAGACCTTCTCACCATGGTGAGTTTCATTTTTATTTTCAATTAAGATATTTCTTTCTTATTTTCAAGCACAGCTATGTATTTTTTAACCCATAGTATTTTTTTTTGGTACCAATGTAATTTGTGTGCTATGAAATGTACCCATTTAAATGTACAGTTCATTGAGTTTTGACAAAAGTATACACAATCGAGATCTATAATGGTACCATGACTACATAAAATTCCCCCATGTCCATTTTTATTTTTAATATTATTTTTGAAACAATTTCAAACTTATAGAAAAGTTGCAAGGATAGTACAAATAACTTTCTATCCTAAACCATTTGAAATTAAGTTGCAAGACAGACTCCCCATCACCTTGAATATGTTGTGGGTAATTCCTAAATGCAAGGTTGTTTTCTTACAAAACCACCATATGACTATCAAAATCAAAATCACCATATCTAATCTTCACACCCCACTCACATTTTGTCAATTCTCCCAATAATGCCACTTACAGCAAAAGGACCCAGTTGAGAATGAAGGTATGTAGGTATCAGATGTTCATAGTCTCCATCAGAAACGGTTATTCAGATTTACTTTGACTTCCCTGACTTTGAACTTTGAAGATACAGATCAGTTATTTTGAGGAATGCAAGTACTTTTATGATAACTTTACAGTACATATAATTTTATTATTACAGTTCTATTTGGTTTGCCTCATACTTTCTCATAACCAGATTTACACTGTGTTTCCTCAGCAAAACTGCTAGACAGTGAGGTGCGTTCCTCTCATTGCATTCTATCAGTTCCATACAGGTTCGGGTCACCTTATTACTTTGTTGTTTATGGTGATCCTTTCATTAACAGTTATATCTTGTGGCTCTCTCCATTGCGAAACTATTCTTTTGACCTTTGTCATTATTATGTATTTCGTAGAAACGTGCTTTGGAATAACTCATTACTAATCAAACTCTCATTTTATTCATTCATTTATCTCTGTGTGGATGCATGCATCCCCATTTTATTTGATGCATAATGACATATTTTTAGAATTTTTATCTTTATACCTACACTGTACACAGTTGGCCAGTGATTGAGAACCCCTTCAAACTGGCTGCTTTGTCCTCTTGACATGTCTCCATGCTTCTTTAAGCACTTCCCTTGCTTTCTGGAATAATAAGTGTCCCAAGGCCATCTTGTAATCTACCTGCTTTTCGCCTGGATTCAGCCATTTCTCCAAGGAGCCCTCATTCCTTTTAGTGAGTAATGATATTTATAATCCAGCATGTCGGTGTCATGTTGCTCATTGCTGTTGGGTGTTGCATTTATACTAGCTCTTGTCCTTTAACCTAAAATCCCTGTCTGCACACTGCCTCCTCCTCATGTCATGTCTTCCTCATTGTCCCTCCTTTCACTTTTAGGCAGTGTTTCTATATAACCTTTCCCCATTTTCTGCAAACCACTGCCATCTTGCTTTTATTCTCAATAGTCTACCTCACAACTTAGACCAGCCCCTACTTCCATGTTCATGTTGCAGCACTTAACCTTATCACATTGCTTTTGAACAAAGTATAAAATGCAAAAAAAATCACTGAAAGAATTACTATTGTTGTTAAAATTATGAACTACTCAAGACATGTCAAAATATCAACAGAAATATATTCTTAGAAGTGGAAGAAATTTGAGACATTAGAACTTCACATTAATGTATATATTTCTAGGATTAATAACACTTAAAAATTTTAAATAATATACCATGAATGGAGCAAAATGAAAATTATTTTGTATCTTACATTATATAAACGTTAATAAGATTGTGATATTAGTTACTTTCAGTCCACTCAACTCTTACAATATTATGTTAGGAAAAATCTTTAACTTTGATTAGCTAAGTTGCAAAATCTAACTTCAATTTTAATATCAATAAAATTTGTTAACTTTCATACTAAATTGTAGGTGAATAAATGGGTAACTTCTAGTCATGATAAAGGACATCTCTTGTAGTGCCTTAAAAAGCTTCAAGGAGAAAGTCGGTCATGGGACAGCTCAAGAAAAAATATACAAACAATACAGTATAAATTTGCAAAAATCTGAGTGCCAAAACAGATGATCTTTCCTTTAGAAATTGATGACTGACTTTATCTGGATTTTAAATCACCCCGATTTATAAATACTCGGTGAGAATACCTAAGCACATTTGTATTTCCCTTGTTTAAAAGACTGATCTCACGCAGCAAGGGCTAGATACTGCCTGGTTCACAGATTTAGCATACAAATATTTGCCTGGAAGCAAGCTGTGCAACCGTGCTTCATTGTAGCTGGTAATCGGATAGTCGGCAAAGAACACAAAAAAAGAGTTCAGGCTGTTACTCAACACACCTCAATCCCCAAATGCAAATGTATAGTAAAGTTTGGTGCTTTATAACTAGACTAGTAAGTTAAGAATTAGTTAATTTTAACAAGTATTTGTTGAGCACCTACTATGTCACTGCGCTGGGTGCTGGAAAAACAAAATTGAGGAAGACACAGTTGCCCTCAAAGACTGATCTAAGAGTTTCGTGCTCAAGTCAGGTACAGAAACAGTACAGTCCTTTATCAGTTTGAAGGGCTGTGATGAGGATATGTTCAGGACATCTTTTCACTGATTAAGAGGTCTCTGAGATAATACCCGTCCTGGGGCTAAGGCACTTCCATACACAAATTGTTTTGTGTGAAGTTGTCTTTCTTCTTCTGTCAAAAAGCCTCTATGTCTTAGATGTAAAACTGCTCATGAAATTTGTCCTTGAAGTAGATGGTTGAATTTAGGCATCAGTACTAAGTCTAAAATGTAAATATGTGATAGACTTTCAGTTATGTTAGCTGCTTTAAAATGTCTTCTCATGCTTGAAATGTTGCAGGAGATAATCTAAGCACCTGGTCAGTCTTATGTGGCAGGTTACACAGCCCCTACTTGCTTGACTCTTTCCATTAAATCAGAGCCTCACTCAGCTGACTTTTTCAGGTGGGGAGTCCAAGGCTCCCTCTCCCTAGTATTCTGAGGCAATTAGATATCGCAACGCTCAGATACAACAGCTATTCCTCTTGCCCAGAGAGGACAACCTGGCTCCTTCTCAACCATCTGGATGTCATATATCTTGCCCGGAGTAATGAAACCCAGTGATTCTTTCCTCTCCTCTTTGACTAGGGAACTTTCCTAATAAGCTCTCTGGAGGATTGGGAGGCACTCTTCTGTAAGCACTTTGAATCTGCGTATTTTTATTATTAATATATTTGAAATACATATATTTCAAATGTGTCTTGTATTTCCTCTGTTTGTACATGTCTTTTGCAGCTTTAGTGTATTTCTTATTGTTTTGTATAAAATTTAACATCTTTGTAACTTTATTGAGGCATATTTTACATGTCATATTGTATGTACAAGTCAAAGTGTGCAGGTTTTTCTTAAGATTTATTTATTTATTTTGGAGAGAGAGAGAGTGGGGCAGGGAGAGGCAGAGGGAGAGGGAGAGAGAATCCCAGGCAGACTCTGCTGAGTGTGGAGCCCAACATGGGGCTCGATTCCTTGACCTTGAGATCATGACCTGAGCTGAAATCAGGAGTCAGATGCTTAATGGCCACCGGTCGTCTGGCGCTCCATCAATGTTTTTTTCGTTTTGTTTCATTTTGTTTTAATAAACTTACCAAGTTATACAAACATCATCAGAAATCAGTATTTGAATATTTTTTATCACTCCATTAAGATTCCTAATGTCCATTAACTGTTAACTTCATCCTGCGACCCATCACTTCTCCCCTAGACAGTCTACTAGTTACTAGCACATCCCCTACTAATTACTAGCACACTAATGTACTTTTTGTCTATAGATTTGCCTTTGGGGGGGGGATATTTTGTATATATCAGAATCATGAATTATGTGGTATCTTTTATCTGGCTCTTTTACTTAGCATATATCATTCGTTCATTCTCATTCTTTTTTTATCACTGAATAGTATTCCATAGTAGTGGTATTTTATTGGTATATCAATGAATTCACCAGCTAATGGATGTTTAGGTTGCTCTCATTTTGACTTATGAATAATCCTGTTAAGAGCATTCATAAGCAAGCCCTTGTGTGGATACGTACGACTTAGCATATTTTGACATTTTATTGATATTATCAATTTGGTAGCATTTGATATAAAAATGCAAGTATGCTTGTCTGTTTGTTCATATCGTTTTTGTGATAATAAAATACAATATAGAAAGTGCAATTACTGGTTCTTCATTCACTTTTCAGATCCCTCCATTAGGTTTAATTACAAATTGAAACTTGAAAATCTGCTTTTTACTTTTCACAAGTTTCCTTGCTTCTCATAATTTTCATTATTGTACCTTTCCACAGTCTTCTGGGAAAATTTCTCTGTTTTCTATTACTGTGTCTATTGTTAACATCAAAAATTCTTTTTCTTACTGTCTTCAATGCCCCCAGTGTGAACTTTATTCCATTTGTCATTTTGATTTATTTTATATTTTTTCTTATTTCATTTAGCTCCTTTTAATAATTCTACTTTCAGCTCATCCTCCCATCTCCTTATGACTCAGTTACTATTATTTTCCATTTTATTTAGCTTATCAAGTAGGTATTGTCTCAAATTTTTATGTTTTTACATTTGTGCCTTCTCAGATTCTAGCTCATCACTATTCAACTACTCAATGCCTCAATTTTCCTATCTATAAGATGAGAATAGTAGTAATGCTAATAATAATTAATAATAATAATAATAATAATAAAGCCTACTGGATGGGTTCATAGTCAAGAACAATGACAAATTGCTTTCCAGAGAGGTGTATAAATAGAACTTTCTACAAAATAAATGCTTGAAGGAGAATAATCTAGGAAAATGCCAAGGTTTTGCCTTAGAGAATCATGCTTTACCTAAAACTAGACCTAAAATAACAAATAGTAAAAAAATGATTTCATTTCAGCCAGAATTTCAGATCTTACTATAGGAAGGAACTTACATCTTTGAATACCAGATATACCTGGCTATTAGGTTCTTGGGATATTTTAAATAATTAAATCTCATTTCATTGTAATATAATTCATGTAACACAGTCTTCTCCCTCACTGAGTAAACAGGCTCAGAAAGCTTAAGAAACTCTCTGAAAGTCACATAGCTGTAAGAATATATGTGTGAGGGATGTCTGGGTGGCTCAGTCGGTTAAGTGTCTGCCTTCGGCTCAGATCATGATTCCAGGGTCCTGAGATGGAGTCCTCATCAGACTCCTTGCTCAGTGGGGAGCCTGCTTCTCCCTCTGCCTGCCCCTCCCCCTGCTTGTGCTTTCTCTCTCTCTCTCTCTCTCTGACAAATAAATAAATAAAATGAAAAAAAAGAATGTATGTGTGAAACTGGTTATATATCCCAAACGTGTTAAAACATAAAATCCATATACTTTTCACTATATAACACTAACGTTTATTATAATAGTTTAGGTAAAATTTATTGTCAATCAGCTGACATAATCTTATGGTTTTATTTTATTTTTTTTTTACATTTATTTTGGTAGAAAACAAGTAGCTGCTGTGGACTTCATTATGCCCTAAAAATGTGTAGAAGCATGGTTTAGCACCCCACCCATACCCCATCTCCTGTATGCCGACCCAAAACCTTCCTACTGCATGCTCCAGGGACCCGTTCACTGCCTGAGAACTTTCTCCTACGGAGAGGTGTTTATACAGAGCAGTTCTAAGGAGTTAGTTTCCCTGGGAGCAGACTTCACCCTTGAATTCCTTCCCCTTCTAGTGTGAAAACTGTGAAGGGTGCACTTTAGAATCTCTTGAAGATCCTCTGGGGGCTTGGGCCCCAGTTACAAGGCTAATGATTTACTCATTAACATTAATTAACACTGGCTTTCTTCCTATCCATGTTGTATTTTCCCACTGCCCCGCTGGTGCTTCCTGGGATCAGATCCTCTTCCAAATAAACTATGTGTGCTCAAATCCATGTCTCAGGCTGGCTTCTGAGGGGATTCAACCGAAGACAAAGTGATCCACTGTGAAAATATAAATTGTTTCAAAATTGATATAAATTTCAGAGTGATGTGTAATGAATTATTCAGATAATTAAATTATCTTTGGTATTTGGTCTTTTGTATTTGAATTGAATTAAGATAATTGGCTTATTAGAAGAAAACTGAATCAGTATTTCCTTGTCAATGTTTTTTGTTCTTTTAACTCAGATCACATAAAACCATGTAAAACTGAAAATTCTGCCGACTAATTTCTAGTCATCCAACATGTAAATAATTATGGTTTTCAATATGTGAAATATTTCACATTGTATTTAAATATCTATTATCAGTATCTTATCTATTAATATTCATTCCCTTTAATAAATATTACCAGAAGAAATTGCAACAGACCATTATATCCCATTACATTAATTTATTATTATTATTAAGCTATTTTACTACTATTATTATAACTTTATTGCTAGATATTTAAGGAGTATATATCTCTGTCCTAAACATAGTTTTGTTTTGTTTTGTTTTCTGTAGTGAATATCTGACTTTTATTCTAACTTTTATGGAATTGATAAACATCCCTTAGGTGTAAGATACCATACATTTGAACATGTAAAAGATAGAATTTGACTCCAGGAACTGGAGTTCAACATTGGTCTAATTGTATTTTTATATATTTTGGGAGACAAATCACTCCGATCACCCTGAGATTCTTAGAAATATAATGTAGAAATTATTAGTACACACCAGACATAAACTAGGTGAATAAACTAGGACTGCACTCTTTACTGTTTGTCCTTAGAAGTTTGCATTTCTAGCGAAACATCCTGCCGCCGTTCTTATCTTTTTCAGAGCTTGCTCAAATTCCATGAGGACTTCTTTTGGATCGCTTGCCACAAAGATTACATTCTCTTTGGAGTTCAGATACCATACATCAAAAAACTGGAGCTTTTGCAAGTTTTCCCGCAACAGGGGAAATATATCCTCTACAAACTAAAGACAAAGTCAAAAGAGCAGTAAACAACGTTCTAGTTCTCTTCTCCTAGTTTCCTTCATTAAAGAGTATGACTACGCTCTGCCCGCCATATAGCACCTTTAATACTAAAGTGCCATGAATATTGTAAGTCTGGAATTACGATAGGCCAATTCTTATTGTTTGTTTGCTTTTTCTTGGTTAATGGCTTGCTTACATATAAGCAAGAAAGATAAGCAGAAAACAATCCGAAGACTGTTTCTGGAACAAATATTTTCTGAACTTAATTATTGCAGGTTTCCAAGTAGAGTAAAATTAACCTTTCTGGAATATTATAATGCAAGACTATAAACAGAAACAAATCACATCAATTTTCTTTAGTTTATTGTGCTTGATCTCCTTATGTTTTATTTCACCTCCTCTTGAAAATAGGAAATGTCTGAGTTCTGGGACTGATTTATAACCATCCAAGTCACTATTCAATCTACCCGATTTTGAGAGAGTTATAGTGATTATTCCCAATAGAACTACTTTTATCAAGTTCATTCATTTCTAATTACGATGTTTTGTTTTTACCCGCTTTTTTATTTTGCACATATAGATTTATGACTCAGATCGCCTTCATAAGTAAGACTTATTACCCAATGTTCTCCTTTATCCTGTTTATTGCTTTTAATTTTAAATTCCACCTTGTCTACATCAATATCACCGCTCTGGCTTGTTTGGGTTTGCATATTCCTGTTATCTATTTGTTCATTTCTTAATTTTAACTTTTAATTTTCACCATACTTAGAGTGTGTTTCTTGTAAGCAGCATTGAGACAATTTTTTGTTTTTTTTTTAAACCTCAGTCTGGTAGTTACTTTATTTTGATGGAAAGATTTTAGTCTGTTAATATTATATGTAATGAATTATATACTTGATTTTATTTTAGTTCATGTTTATTACTTATTTTACTTTATTGGTTCCTTATTTCCGCTTGATTTGTCTTTGTTCCTCTGTTCGTTCTTCATTCTGTTTTCTTTTTCTTGCTGACACAGAATTTCTACTGCCAATTTCCATCTATTAATGATTACATATTCTTTCCCTGACCTTAGAGTCAAACACTGTATCCCAAACATTTCTCCATGAAAGATGCTCAAATTCTTCCTCTATTTCCCTGAACACAAATAAGATAAATCTTTCCATATTCTTATCTCTAGTACTCCAATCCCCTCTTTTGTTTTTACCATCCCCTTTCTCCATTCCGAAGGTACTGTTGTAATTATTTTATTTCTCTTCCTGTCTTCACTTACTTTCAATATTTTACTGTGATGAAGATAGCCTACAATACTTGGACTTTCCCTTACAAGAGCTCCCTTCCATCTCAAAAGTTCCTTTTTTAGCTTTTATATTCCTCATTTCTATACAGTCTATCCTTATCCATAACTATGTATCACAAGGTTCTTTTCTCATTTCTTTTTCCGTTCCTCGTATTTCCTCATCTTGAAGTCTTTATTATTTTTCATGTGATGTTAGAATTTTTTTCAAATATTTTTCTCAAGTTTGGAATATGACAATGATATATAGGCTCAGAATTTTTTCATGTCCTCAAATATCCTTTCCAGATAAGTTGATTTTTCTGTCTAGAAACTTGTGATACTTTCAATCTAACACTTGTATCAGAGTTTGCATTGTTATATATCTGTTCTGGAACTCATCTATAAACTAATGTTTCTTTAGTTGATAGTTTCCTTCCATCATTTGTTTAATTATTGCCTCACCTTTATTAGTTTGTTTTTCTTTTCTTTCCTTTTTTCTTTTCTTTCCTCTTTTCTTTTCTTTCTTTTCTTTTCTCTTTGTTCTTCTTCTGAAGCTCCTGGGCGTTAGGTCTCCTGAATCTCTATCTTCAAGTCTCTTTATTCTTGTCTTACAATTTCTTTATTTTTTGCATTATGCTTTGAGATACTTCTTGCACCGGCTCTCCTGGGCTGCTAACCCATGTCTCACGAGTGACTATCTGCTTCTTAAATTTATTTACTGAAATTTCAAGTGGAAAATAATTGGTTCACTAATCGTCAAATCCCTTGTGTGCGTGCGTGTGTACATGTGTGTGCATGTGTGTGTGAAAGAGAGGGAGAGAGAGAGAGATAGAGAAAAAAAGAGAGAGAGGGAGAGCACTGCACTTGAATATCCTTAAACTCTCTTATTTTCCTAGCCAGGTCTTCAGCAGTTCTATTTCATTCGATGTATATTTTGTTCTTCGTTGATCTGGCTGCTTGAGTCCGTTGGAAAAGCTGTTCTTTTTGTTATTGTTTTGACTTCTCAGACTCAGATGTAATTACTGAGCATTAAGACAAAATTCTAAAATGGAAAAAGGGTAGGGGGCCTCAATCCCAGGGAATTCATGGATAAATAAAGATGCTGCCAGTTACCTGATAAAGCACCTGGGGAAGGCCTTATAATGCTTTGACCTCTGAACTCATCAAAGCCTTACCTTTCGGGGACAGTGACAGCAAGCCTGCTCTTGTGGAAGCTCCTGGTGAGCCCTCTAATCTCTGCTAAGATTTTCTATAGCTCCAATTTTTCCTGCTCCTTCCATCCTGAGGTTGACACTGTTTTCTGGGTCTTATTCTCTAATACTCGGCCAGTTTCGGAAGGGGAAGGTCCAGTGCCAATGCTCTTATTCCTTAAGTTGGAACCCAATAGAATCTCTGCCCTCTTGCAAAAAAATAAATCTGCCCTCAGGATCCAGAAGTTGGTTTCCTCCATCTCCAATCCTAGGCATTTTAAAGCTTTAAAGGTTTTGCCTCAGAGCAAGCATAACAAGAATACTTTGAATTTTCTCAATAACGTGGTTTCTCACATGAAATTCTGGCAATCATATAGTTCCGTATCCTTAGAAAAGGAGTTTCAGAGCCACTGATAAAAGATGGACAGAAAGTACCCATTGTCGGGACTGTTGCTACATGTTGCCTCTATGTCTTGTGTTCTAGGAACTGTTGTAACCATAGATTTAGAAAGAACTCCTTAGTAAAGCCAATCAACAATAAAACAGGAATCTATAAAAATTTTCCCCATGTTCCATGAGTCTTTCTAAAGTCCCAGAACAAAGAGAATAAAATACATGTTCATATAGTTATGGTGAGTCCAGAATACCCACAGGACTAATTTTACAGCTTTGTATCTTGCAAACACTCTTTTACTTTTCATTTATAATATGGAATAAAATATAGATTTTGGAGTGTTTTATTTTTTCAGGTTTTAGGGGCTTTATATACATTATCTTATATAACATAAGTTTCATCATAAGCCTACTAGGTAGCTGTGTTTTACAGATGTGAAACAGAAGCTTGCAGAAGTTACATGCTAGCCCTAAGTTTACAAATAGCTAGCGAGAGAGCTGAGCACATCCACTCAATAGAAGCAAAGCGACAGTGGTAAATGAGAGGTCTTATTGGAAAGCCATTTGACTTCTGAAGGAAAGATGTGATGTAAGTTAAGAGTTACTAAAATTACATGTGCCTTTTCAACCTTACACAGATAAAAGCAACTTATATTACTTCAAATGCCAACCTGCTTCTGGAAACACATGCTTTCTGCAGAGAGGATTGCTTAATGAAGTACTTGGCTACTCCATTTGTGACAAGTACATTTGAGAATGTTGTGAAATAGCCATAGATTATGGACCTCATCACACACATGGCTATTAATGCAATGAGACATGACAGAGCATGAAATGTGCAATATCCATTCACATTGAAGGCTAAGTGCCATCAGTGCATCTATGTGTGAATTAATACAGTATCACACTCTCCTGGCCATGGAATGTCACACAGTGGTGGTGATTGGGATTGTAAAGTGCCTTAATCGAATATTAGTTGGAAAGAACAAGTATATGCTGTCACATCGATGACAAGGTTTAAAAGTGTTGAGCTAAATAAATTGTGCTCCACCGTAGTCACAGCCCATTAATCCCATCAATTGTACAATTATTTTGAATTACCTTATTTGAACTACATTTTAATTCTAAAGTCTGATATATAAATCACAGGACATTGAAAAAATAAATTAAAGTCAGTGGTATATCTTTTTAATTCCATTTCCAGAAATATAAGCATATGTAAAAACACAAATTGGATCATATTCACTTTTATGTATTTAGGAACAGAGCCATTCTCCACTGCAAGTTTTCTTCTTTCTCTCTCATATTTGTAATTTCTCTTTTTATTAGCTAAAAAGTTCACCTCCTTATATCCTACAGGGCACTATTTTTCTGCTTTTAACAGGAAACATCCCCAAATACAGTTACCAGTTACTATCACCACTTTTTTACCTCCCACTCCAACCTCGACTGAGAATAATCATCTGTCTACCTAATATCCCTATTCCCATCTCCAAGCCAATCATTACACTGAAACTGTTTTAATTAAAGTCAACAATAATTTCTCAATTAATTAATTTAAGTGCTTCTTTTCAATTTTGATTCTTGTTTTGGACCCCTCTTGTCTTTGACAAATTTGATTACTCCCTTCCTGAAAATCTCTCATCTCTGGTTTCCATTAGACAAGTTATACTATGTCCCCTTCAATTTCTTTGGTTATTTCTTCTCAGCATTCTCCCCTTCCTCTTCATACTCTTTAAATCTTCCTGTTTTCTAAGATTCTGGTTTTGTCCCCCGCCCTTTTCAATCTCATTCTGTACCCACCCTGAGAATTTTTTCCATACCCTGGGTTCCAGTGATTGTTATTCAAACTTGAACGCTAGCTTAAACTTCTCTGAGCTATGGTCTCTATATTTGTTGTCGACTAGGTACCTTCTCCTAGGGGATCTCCAAATCAATGTGGCCCAATCTGTTACTTTTCCTATAATCCTCATCTTGGTGAATGGTTTCACCATTAAGACATTTATCTGAGCTTAACAGCTAAGAGTTATCTTTAGTTTCCCGCTTTCTCTACCTCCTTCACCATGAAGGTGTCTCTACTGACCACCTTCCCTAAATCATAGGAACATTAGTGGATTTATGCTTGCATTCATCAATCCATGATTTTTACTGGCCCCGGATGTCATGACTTGCATCTTATACCCAAAGAAATATTTTTGCAGTAGGTAATTTTCCTTTCAATGTTTTAATGTATTTTTAAATTTTGGTTAGACCCAGTACATTAAATAAATCTATTACTCAAAATTTCTAAGTTAGGTCTTTCATATAGCATCACTAAGTTCTTTAATTCATTTCTTCTTGATTGACTATATTTTATCAAGCATATATTTTCAAGACTGACTCATTATTCCTCAATATCTTATATTTTACCCAGCTTGAGAATGTTAGTGTGTGTGTGTGTGTGTGTGTGTATTTGGTTTTACACAATTTTATTACATGTGTAGTTTTATATCTCCACCAATGTGGTCATATACAGAACAGTTCCATCATCAAAAGTATCCTTCATATTGCTATTTTATCTTTACGCACACATACTTCCTGCTCACCCCTGTCTTCCTAAGCCCTACCAACCATTGATCAATTTTTCATTTCTATAATTCTGTCATTTCAAGTATATTATATAAATTGAATCACACACTATGCAAATTGTTGTTTTGTTTTGTTTTTACTCAGAATAATTCCCTTGAGATTCATCCAAACAATTTTATGTATCAATAATGTATTACTTTTTATCGCTGGGCCGTATTTCATGCTATAGATATGTGTTATATATTCATGATATGGATATGTGCTATATAATCAGAAACTTTAAGATATAGCAGATTTTCTGAATTTATTGTTATTGTCATTATGGCTTATTGTACTGTAGAAGAAAATCACCAAAATATAAAATAGAAAGAAATGTCAATTTTATAAAACTAATTTTTAAATTAAAAATAGTGCATTTATAAAGAAAGATGGCACTGTTACATTAAAATACTAGCTTTCAAAACAATTTAACAATTCTTCCCCAAAATCAGTATGAGCCCAATATAAACACAAAGATAAATCTCATTTTTAAAATTTTTCATTACAATAGAGAGTGAAATTCATGCAAGAATCGTGTGTTATTTTTTGAAATCTATATAACAAGTTACTAAAACTTAGCATTTTGAAACAACACTCATTTATTATCACACAGTTCTGTTGGTCAGAAGTTCAAGTAGGCTGACTTGGGTTCTCTGTTAACAAGTATTATAAGAAAAAATTCCAAGTGTCCACTGGGCTGGGCTTTTATCTGGAGGCCCAGGTGAGGAACCTACTTCTCAGCTCACTCAGGTTGGCAGAATTCATTTTCTTGTGGTTGTAGAACCGAGATCCCATTTCTTTGATAGCTGCCAGAGAGGTTCCACTCTCTTTCCCAAAGGCACCTCTATTTCATCTCGCATGGGCCCTCCCTTCTTTCAAGTAGCAATGGCTCATTGAGTCCTTCTCATTCTTTGACTCACTCTTTCTCTTCTGTTGTCAGACTGAGAAAATTTTGCTTTTAAAGGGACCCAGGGGCGCCTGGGTGGCTCAGTCCGTTAAGTGTCTGACTCTTGATTTCAGCTCAGGTCTTGATGTCAGGGTCGTGGGATTGGCCCTGTTTAGGCTCCAGGCTAGGTGTGAAGGCTGGTTAAGATTCTCTGTCGCTCAGCTCCTCCCCTCGCCCTGCTCACACACATGCAAGCACATACTCCCTCTCCCTAAAATAATAATAATAACAACAACAACAATAATAACAATAAAATAAACAAAAAAAATAATAAAGAGACCCAAATTCCGGGTCTGTTTAGGGCTACTAACTGACAATGGGGCTAGCAGACACTTTATACTGGGTGGGATTGTTTACAAATTTTGCTTGGTAGGCCTAGGCCCCTGAGACATCTGCTGGGCTGTTAAGGAATGACTCTCTCTTGTGAGCTTGTAAAATAGACCTGAGTTTCAGGACAATTATCTTCATCTGATATGAAAGGCAAGGCAATCTTTAAAAATCCTCAGAAATTTGCTGGAAAAAAGAAAAAAAAAGGAAGGAAGTGGAACAGGAAGATAGTCTTAGAGTTCTGTGACAATTAGGGCTACATGGGAGGAACAATTGTGAGAGGCGGCTGTATTGTCCATTGCCTATGTCATACCCTTCAGAATGTATCCCAGGTGTGTGGCAAGCACAAAATGGATAAGGCTACTGGGAAGGGAAGAAAACGTCTGGAAATGCAACAGTTAAACAGTAAGACACCTGAGCGGCTATAATCAAAGGCAAATGCTTAATTATTTTACTTAAGAAATGGAATATTGACTCTGTTTTTCATAGTGTGGGGAAGAGTTTGAATCTCTTTCTAGTCTGATAGTCCTCTAATCTTAAAGTAAGCAAGGTAAGATTCCTGTTGTCCCCACTGTGGGAGGAAAATCAGAAGAAGCTGTAGGAGGAACATAGACATATAATGAATCTGCAGGGTCAATCATATAGGAAGAAAAGTCATGTCTGGATAAAAAGACATGGGCAGTATATCTTATAGTGGATGTAGAGTGAATGAATCTTTCTGAAAATAAATAGCGTGATTCTATTTTCAGCAAGCATTTAGATGGAGCTAAGAATTTTTCATTAAATATAAGGATCATAATGCATAGAAATGCTTACCTTACTTCGCCAGTAGAGAAAAGTATTGGGCTGAGAAAAGAAATCCAGAATATCTAGACAATGTAAATGAGAAATTAAGATTTAGTGAATTGAGAAATTCTTTATGTTCACCTTGCTGAAAGTTTTAAGCAATTTCTAAGAGAAGGGAGTTAAAGATAGAAAAACACAAGAATTCCATTTTTTAACCTATTGTTTTAAAAAAACAATTTGTTTAAATTAACCATATAATGACAATAGCATGCATTAGTCATTCTCAACTACACTAAAGCACCCATGTAAGTCTTGACATTAAACAAAGCTAATTAAGAGTCAGAGCCATCCTGGAACAGCCTCTGTACCATGTATTCCCACCCATGATCCAGTGTGGAAGGAAGCATTTGAGACCACTGAAATTTGTACCTTTCTTCCTAGACAATTTCGGGAGAGACAATCAGGATAACGTGTAATTTGCTTCATATCTTTGTTTCACCAAGAGAGGAAGACCATCTGTATCCATACCAGGCTCCAGAAAGGAGACAGAAACCGTACCAATTATTTGAAAAATGGAAATTCAATACGAATGATTGTTAACCAGATACAAAGTTGTTAATGAGATAACTGAAAAGGTGAAAAGAGAAAAGAAAGGTAGCAATTGTAGAAAGTTATTAACCCTGGAACTGAGGGAACAAAGAGAAAGGGTTGTGATTGCTCTAGGTAATTTAGATCAATTTTCTCATCTCTAAAATGAGGCTGTTGGACTAAATTTTGTCTAATGTCCTCTGGCTAATATTCCCCACAATCTGTGCCTTAAAATTCTGTGGTTCTATAAACCATGCTCAATTAAGCCTTATATGGCAAAATAGCAAGGGCTGTGTTTATATTTCAGTTAAAAAAATAAGTGCTGGCATATTAGGATAATGTTATCTGATGTATAGAATAAACCCCAGATTATAATGACCCAACCATCATTGAACCTTATTTCTTGTTCACTTAAAAGCCATAAAAAGATGACCCTGATTATTGGGAGATTCTTTTCTATTCAGTGACTTAGGGACCCAGGGACCAAAGTCCTTCCATCTGTGGGTTCCCTATTCCACCGATCATTATGCTCATCTAAATCAAATTGGAAGGAGAGATAATACATAGGGTTTACGCATGGAAGTTTTATGGTCATGCCTTGAAATGGTGCTTATTCTTTCCACTGACGTTCTATTGGTGAGAAATCAGTCACTGTGAAGTCCAGTTGGAAGTAAGGTAGGAATATTTAGTCTTTCTAAATCCCCAGTAGGAAAAGAAAGATGTTTGCTAAAGAGCCAAGAATCTCTGCTACAGCTTGCCTTATGAAAAAAATCTAAAGAAGCAGCATTTTGGAGTCTAAACTTTCTAATATGAGCTGCTTAATTAATCCATGTTCTATTTTTTTAAACATATCCATATTACTTTTATTTTTCAATAAATTGATTAATATCCTTTTAATAACTTTCTTTAGAGGTCAATATTTTACTTAAAAATAAAATATTACATATTAATTTTGTCCTTTATCCTGTCCTTTATTCTAAAACTAAATACCATTTTTTAGTACTAAGTTACTACAATATGCTGAAACATTCTATTTATATATTCATGTCTCCCACTGCAATTTATTATTTATTTATTTATTTATTTATTTATTTATTTATTTATTTAGAGTGCATGGCGGGGAGGGCCAGAAGGAGAGGGAGAAAGAGAATATTAAGCAGGCTCCATGATCATTGTGGAGCCCCACAAGTGGTTCAATCTCAGAACCCCGAGATCATGACCTGAGCCAAGGTCAAGAGTCAGATGCTGAACCAAGTGAGTCACCCAGGCGCCCCATCTTCTACTGTAGTTTAAACCATTCTGTGCAGGAACTATATTTTTTTCATCTTATGTATCCTTAGCATCAAAAGGGCACAATAAAACCATTTAAACTGTTTTTAAAAAACGACCACAAATGAAAATGTAGTAAATGTTTTAAATCTTCCCATTTCTACATTTTATTGAATAGGTTTAAGGTTGTTAATGCTATATAAGTTTTTTATTGTTGTCATTTTTTTGTTTTTGTGTTTTGTTGTTGTTGTTGTTGTTTTTATGAGCAGCATGAAATTAAGTAGTCTTGGAAACTACTATGGAAGAAAAACAGGACTGTGAATACACTTGTAGAAAATGTGTTCTTTCCCTAACCAAAGCCTGAACCCAGGACCAGAATGAATAGAAGACCTTCCCTTAGTTTCCCATTGTGATGGCTGGTTTTATGTGTCAACTTGACCTAGCTAAGGGATACCCAGATAGCTAGTAAAACATTATTTCTGTGTGTACCTTTGAGAAATTTTCTGGGAGAGATTAGCTTTGAATTGGTGAACTGAGTAAAGTAGATGGTCCTCCCCAATATGGATGTGTGTCGCCCTACTTTTTGAGGGTCTGAATTGAACAAACAGGTAAGGAAAGGGCAAATTGCCTCTCTTTTGAGCTGAGATATCCATATCCTTCTTCCCTGGGACATTCGTGCTTCTAGTTTTCAGGCCTTTGGACACAGATTGGAACTTACGCCGTGGGCTCCCCTGGTTCTCAGGCCTTCAGACAGACTCAGACTGAATTACAGCTACTGACTCTCCTGGTTCTCCAATTTGTAGGCTGGGGACTGTGGGACCTCTTGGTCCTCATGATTGAATAAGCCAATTCCTATAATAAGCTTATATATACAGCTTATAAGTTCTGTTTCTTTGGAGAACACTCAGTAATATATCCATCCTTCATTAAAAGAGATGAAGAAGTATACCTAGTAGGTTTGTTCCTCCCCAAATAAGGATCAAAAGTAAACCCACTAATAACTATTTCTAAGACCCATGTTAACCCCATTGTCTAGCGTCAAAAGAAGATCTGGAGTTTCACTTCCGGTGAAGGTGAATTAGTGAGGTGCCAGACACTAGCATCCAGCAGGTTCTGACCCTTGAAAAGAGGTGTAGACCATGACTTCTCCTAAGGTTGATAGTAGGGAGGAACCATTGCAGGCTAAGGTGGTGAAGGTGAAGTACAGAGGCTTGAAGGATGATTTTTCTCTACGAGCTTTACAGACTTGGGCAGAAAACTATTTTTTCCTCAATTTTTTCATCTCTAAGATGAGAAGTTTGGACTAAATGAATTCTAAGGTACCTTCAGTTCTAAATTCTAATAAGCATAATGGTTAAGAGCTTTTGCTCAGGAGGGAGAAGACCTGGAGCTGAATATTGACTCTGACTCTGTAAGCATGGGCGACTGATTTAATCTCTTTAAATCTTAATGCCCTTATTAACAAAATAGAGATAATTATAGCATTTTCCTTATAGGTTAGCAGAATGCCTCCCCTATAAAAAGAGCTGAATGAAATGTAATTTTAAAATTTCTATTACTGGAGAGATATCAATCTCTCCAAAAGTAGTACTTTTAAAATACCTCATTTATGTAAAATCTGAAAATCAATAGGATTGTTATGAGAGTTAAAGGCGATAATGCATATGGAATTATTCTGTATAAAATAAAGAATAGGTGCTGTTATTAATGGCAAAGTATTTATTGTTCAAGAAAATGGCCTTACTTAGTAACTGTAACTTTAATCATCACTTTCTGCTAACCTTGTATATATGTTACCTATGATGTGGGGGGTCGGGGGTCGTAAAGATCCAATCTAACAGTTTGACTGGAAACAATGAAATAATTCTTTTCTTTACTAGATTCAGAGACAAGGATCAATTGCGAAATACAAATGAATTAGAGTCTTTCATACAGTTGAATATTTAGATGCTAAAATATATAGTTTTGGAAATAACAAGAAACACTGTAAAATGGGGAAAATCTGAGTGGGCCTCTTAGGATAAGTAACACCTCCATAGTTGCAAATTTTAACAATGTTACAATGAAGTAGGGTGGGGGGAAGGAAGGGTGGTCGCAGTTGGGGGTCTGGGGAACCCATGACCACAAAAAAGAGAAAAGAGCAAGATAAGCCTTTGCGGGAAAGGTAAAAATGAGGTTGGTAGACCAGTGCTACACATATGAATGGATAGGGAAAATAAGTTTATGTCAATGTTGTTTCTTACTTGGAATTAAATATGTGCTTCACCAAAGCTTTATCTCTGAAATACTAAATTTGCAACTTTCAGTTTTCCTATGGTCACATCACAATAAATAGTCACCAAACAGTAAATTAAAAAGAGATATTCTGTATGAATTAAACTGTACTTTCAAATCTTTGTTTCTGATACCCAGATATATCTAATTTTGTTGAAGGTACCAGGTACTCTGAAGTTAGATTTCACAGGAAGTTGAGATTCTCCTTTCTTTCTTGAACTCAGTGAAATTCTTCAGCAGTGTAAATCCCTTTGAAGTCAGGTCGATATGCCAATGTTGAATCAAATTTTGTGAACTTCAAAGCTCACTCTGTTGTGGAGGATATCCTGTTGAGGCTAGATATTGCAAAAAGAAATGAGAATATGACTCGAACATTTTAACTAACTTGTTTTCTAAAGTAGTATTTGAGGTTTCTTATTCTGTGAATATTCATCTTTTTTATATACTTAAAATACTTAATACTATAATATTGTTACTATCATATTCCAAAATTTTACTTTATACTTTTTTATGCCATGGAAGTCTGACAAACTTACTTTAGATGGGAATTTTACTTTCCTTTTATCTTACTTGAAGGAGTTGTGGGAAGAGCAAAGAGTTCAGAATCTTAGAAGTTTCAGAAAGATTTCAGCTATGTGTCCTTGGGTCAATTGTATTCAAAACTTAATTTTAAAAACTATATTATATAGTTTTTATAAGAATGTATAACAATGTATGTGTAAGTGCTTAATATTCAATTATAGTAAATTTAAAGCTTTTGAGTAAAGTTGATTTCCTTTTTTTCCCTATGAAACACTAAACATGGGGTGCCTGGGTGGCTCAGTCGTTAAGCATCTGCCTTCGGCTCAGGGCGTGATCCCAGAGTCTTGGGATCGAGCTCCGCATCGGGCTCCCTGTTCCACTGGGGGTCTGCTTCTTCCTCTCCCACTCCCCCTGCTTGTGTTCCCTCTCTCACTGGCTGTCTCTCTCTCTGTCAAGTAAATACATAAAATCTTAAAAAAAAAAAAAGAAAGAAACACTAAACATTTTCAGGACCACGAATGTTCAGATTAAATTATTATTCACTCAGAGTGGTGAATATGTGGGCAACATCTCCCTGTAGAATGAGAAGCTGTTGTATTAAAATGCTATTATAGAACCTTCTTCAAGTAAATCAAAAGCAATTACCAAAAAAAATGGCATTAAGCCTTCCAATACCACTTGAGAGCACACACTTATTATTTAATTAAATGACCAGATCCATTCTTTATCAAATAGGTATTGAGAGTCAATTCTGTACTAGGCACTCTTTTCATTTAAAAAAAAAAAAAAAAGCAATAGCTTTTCCTGTGCTGGTTAGCAATGGAGGATGTTAAGATCTTGAACCCCAAGGCCAAGGTGGCTCAAGTCCAGGCAGCACGGGCAGTCAACACCAGTGCAGCCCAGAAGCCGTAGGACCTGCTGAGGACCAACTTGGGGCCTAAGGACATCATGAAGATGTTTGTCTGTGGTGCTGGAGACATCCAGCTAACTAAAGATGGCAATGTGCTGCTTCCTGAAATGCAAATTCAACACCCAACAGCTACCTTATAAACCCAAATAACAACAGCCCAATGTGGCATAACTGGTGATGGTACCACTTCCAACATCCTAATCATTGGAGAGCTGCTGAAACAGGCTCTTTACATTCCTGAAGGTCTTCATCCCAGAATAATAACAGAAGGATTTGAGGCTGCAAACAAAAAGCCCTTCAGTTTTTGGAACAAGTCAAAGTAAGCAAAGCAATGGACAGGGAAGTACTTATAGATGTGGTCAGAACATTTCTTCATACTAAAGTGCGTGCTGAACTTGCTGATGTGTTTGTTTGTTTGTTTTTGTTTGTTTCTTTGTTTTTGCCAATGTCTTCACAGAGGCTGCAGTGGATTCTATTTTTGCCATTAAAACACAAGATGAATCTCCTGACCTCTTTGTGGTTGAAATCATGGAGATGAAAACTGATATAAACTTCATCAGAGGTCTTGTTTTGGACCATGGGGCACAACATCCTGATACAGGAAAAAAAAAAAGAGAGAGAGAGAGTAGAAGAAGATGCGTAGGTCCTCACATGCAATGTGTCATTAGAATATGAAAAAGCCGGAAGTGAATTCTGGCTTTTTTTACAAGAGTGTACAGAAGAGAGAAACTCCTAAAAGCTGAAAGTAAATTCTTTGAAGATAAAGTTAAAAAAAAATAATAGAACTGAAAATGAAAGTCTGTGGTGATTCAGATAAAGGATTTGTTGTTATTAATGAAAAGGGAATTGACCCCTTTTCCGTAAATGCTCTCACCAAAGAAAGCATAGCAGCCCTGAGTAGAGCTAAAGGAAAAAAATATGGAAAGGCTGACTCTTGCTTGTGGTGGGGTAGCTTTAAATACTTCTGATGACCCAAATCTTGATATTTTGGGACATGCAGGACTTGTTTATGAGCATACGTTGGGAGAAGAGAAATTCATATTTATTGAGAAACGTAACAATCCTCACTCTGTCACATTATCGGTCAAAGCACCAAATAAGCATACACTCGCTCACATCAAAGCTGCAATAAGAGGGGCGCCTGGCTGGCTCAGTTGGTTAAGAGTCTGGCTCTTGATTTCGGCTCAGGTCATGATCTCAGGGTCCTGAGATCAAGCCCAGGGTCTAGCTCTATGCTCAGTGGGAAGTCTGCTTCGGGATTCTCTCTCTCCCTCTGCCTGCCCCTCCCCCTGCTCACTCACTCACTCACTCTCTCTCTAAAATAAATAAATAAATCTTTTTTTAAAAAGATGCAATAAGAAATGGCTTGCAAACTGTTAAAAATGTTACTGATGATGGCTGTGTAGTTCCAGGAGCTGGGGCAGCGGGGGAGGTAGTGGGGAAGCCTTGATTAACTATAAGCCCTGTGTAAAGGGCGGGGCCCAACTCGGAGTTCAAGCACTTGCTGATGCTTGAGCCTCAGTTCTTGCTCAGAGCTCTGGTTTTGACCTTCAGGAAATGCTAAAATTCAAGCAGAACTTTCAGAATCAGGTCAGTTTGTGGGTGTGGACTTGAATGCAGTGAACCAGCCATAGCCGCAGAAGTCAGCATGTGGGATAATTATTGTGTCAAGGAATAGTTCCTTCACTCCTTGTTATGATTGCCACCCATATGGTCCTAGTTGATGAGACCACACGAGCTGGAATGTCTTCTCTAAAAGTTAAATTGAAGCTTCCCTTGTGTCATCTGAATCATGAAGACTCTACAGAGTGATCCTAAGAATATAGCTGCGGAATTTTTGTCCAAGCTTCTAGTAATTTTCAAAGGAATTTTCTTTTTCCATACGAAAAAAAAAAAAAAAAAAGAGAGAACACTGACAGTCACATTCTGAAGTTCCGCAATTATAATTACAGTATTTTTAAAATTGTACTGCAGTGTACACACATTAAGTAGCCTGTTTTTACCCAACGAACGGGATGATTTGCTTTATCTTCAACGATATAAAAGTATCATGTTAGATAAGTGTATTTTATCTACCTTCTTATTAAACGTTCCTTGAAAAACAAGCAACAAACGAACAAAAATAAATAAATGAAACAAACACTTCTGTCCTTATGGAGCTTATATTTTATAGTATTTATATATGTAAATATATATTACATATACAAATTACATATATTATGGTAATATGTAAAATTAAATACATAGGTATAAATATAAAATCATTTTATTCATTATAACTTATTTTAAGTGAATAATATAACAGTAGGAAATGCTACAGAAGAAAAGAAAACACAGAGCAGAATTAGGTGTTTCAGCAGTGGAGGGAGTCCCTTGAATGTAGGTTGAATTTTATGCAAATTAGTACAGTAGGCTTTAGTGAGCCTATGACATTTGAGTCAAGACTTGAAGCGGAGAGAGCAAGCATTGCAAAAAACTGGGGGAGGACATCTGAAACAGAGTCAGTGACAAGGGGAAGGATCCAAGGCAGGAAGGGGTCACTTTAAGCATGGTTTGCCAAAAGCAAGGAGGAGAATAATAGGAGATGAAAAGGTGGGGCTAATTATGTAGGGCCAATAAAGCTATTTCAGAACTTTTAATTATACTGTGAGTGAATTAGCCAGAACCATGGGTGGGATTGGTGGGGAAGATGTGGATTGTTTCGGTTCCTATTTTGAAAGGACAGCTCTGACTGCGATGTTGAGAATACACAGCAGAAGGGCAGGGATGGAGCGGGAGAGCAGTGAGAAAGCCACTGCCTCAGCAGAGGGAGGGGTGAAAGGGGCGCCTGTGGAGTGCCCACAGTGCAGGATGGGAAGGTGGTCAGGTGCGGATGCACTTTGAAAGTAGAACCAGCAGGGTTTCTTGGGGGGGAAGGGGGAGGTATATGTGGGACATAAGAGGAAGTGAGGGGTCACAGGTGACCTGTAAATTTCTCTTTCTTCCACGGTGACACGGCCTAAGTATATTTAAAAGACAGACATAGAGGAACTAACTTAGGTAGGCAGTCATTACAATTCTCATGATTCGGGCTGGTCCGGGTCACAGCATTGCATTTCTGGGATCACAGAGTGTTAATCAAACTACAGTAAAAAGCTTCGGGGAGCCTAGATTCAGATATAACTTAGCACAAAGTATAGTTTCTGATAGCTCAAACTGAATGAAATTCTGCCAGGCAAATTCAAAGGAAATATTATCCCCCAATTTTTCTTTTTTTAGTCCTAATAGCTGGTTTTTAATAAAATGGATAGGTTTTAAAGAAAGAATTAAATGTATTAGAAAAAACTGAATTGCTATGAGAGTGAAGTTTTAGGTCATTTTAATATAATTAAAGTTGTCTTTTGAAAGGCATTGTATAGAATGAGTGAAATAAAATATCAAAAACAATTACTTTTAGAGTCAGTTAACACTAAAACCAGAATCTTACAAATTAGCCAAAGCAATTTAGTTTATAGTGGGTGAAAGAGTGGTTAAAACTGCTTTTAGAGCTAAAAAGATTTCGGTTAAAACACAATATTCAATATACTTAGCTGTTTTTAGCTTCTTTCTCTTCTCAACAGATGAGATGATAATAACCACCTTACGGAATTGGCATATGATGATGAATGCAAATAATTTCAATAAAATACTTGTAATTATGTGTAACATACATATAAATTACTTAGCACAATATTTAAATATCTAGAATGTGGACACCCCCACAGCCAGCATTCCTTTTTCCTTATAAAATTAAATTCTTTGCCATCGACTAGGATCTGTTGAGACTATTCAGGAACAGTGTCAATTAGGCCTGCTCGACTGCTATAAAAAAATATAAAAATTTGAATAGTTCCAATATAGCAGAACTGCATTTGTCGCTTACATATGGGTTAAGGGTAGGTGTTCCAGGATGGTGGAAAGTTCTCCTCTAGGTAGGGATTTGGAGATTCATGATATTTCCCATGTGGTGTGATTCTACCAACCCCTAAAGCTTATTGGAAATGGGTATAATGGGATAAGAGAGCATGGAGGAATTACATCTATTTCTTAAGACACTAGGGCTTTCTGTATATGGTCCACTGACAAAAATTAGTCATATGGCCACATCTAACAGAAAAGAGAAGCCAAAAAATAGTGTCCTCAGCTACTTAGCTATTCTTCGGCTCTAATTTTATATACGGTAAAACTAAAAAAGGAATTTTGGTGGATAACTAGTCATGTTAGTCAAAGTCATTGAACCATACCCTAGGTCAAATGGAGCACCTGAACTAATATTAGCCAAGTATATACTGTCTTCTTTTCAGCTATATGTTTTTAGAATTATTTCTTAGTAGTTGATCTATGGATTATAGCATACATCTCAATTTATCACAATATACTTCAGATTTATACAACTGCAGTGAAATGTAACTTGCTTCACAATGGTTTCCTTCACTCTCCTTCCTTTGTGCTATTATTGTCAAATATATTACGTCTATATACGTTACTAGTCCAACGATATAGTGTTATAATCCTTGCTTTATATAATTTTAGGTCTCTTGAAGAAACCAAGAGAAGAAAAAAGAAAAATATATTTATAGTGGTTTTTTTTTTAATTTACCTTCTTATTTACTATTTTGTTACTCTTTATTTTTTCCTGTGGACTAGAGTTAATACCTGATGTTACTTCTTTACTTCACTACAGCTTACACCCACCCTAATTTGTGCTGTCATTGTCAAAGATGATATGTCTCTATACGCTATAGGACCAGCAGTTCAATTTTATAGCTATTTCTTATGGTATTATTTTTAAAATATCAATAAAGATAACAAAGGAAAATAAATATGTAGTTACATGTTCTTTTTGTGTAATTACCATTATGGCCATCTTTATATCAATTAGAATTACTGTCTGGTGACACTTGTTTGAATAGCTTCCTTTAGTGCTTCTTGTAAGGTTTCTTACAATTTTTATGCCTCTTTTCTCGTTTTTCTTTCCTTCTGGTACTCCCATTAGGCATATTTTGTACTTTCAATGATGTCCTAAAGTCTCTGAGGTTCCATTCGTTTTCCTGGATTCTTTTTTTTTCTTTCATTTCTCCATTGCATATGTCCTGATAATCTCTCTTTAAGTTTGCTAATTCTTTCTTTTGCCAGCTCAGACCTGCCTTTTAGAGAATTTTTCATTTTCACTGCAATTTCCAATTAGTCTATCATACCTGATATATCTAAGAGTACTAATATTTTCTAGAGGAAAAAAATCTTAACACTTTTTCACCTAACAGTATTTCATTTGAATCCAGGCTTTCCAATGTTACAAATTAGGTAAGCAAAAATTAACAATGGTCTGTGTCATCATCTCACCTCCCACCATTTTTTCCACCATCAACAATAATGTGATGTGGTGCAGTGGCAAATAAGTTGATAAACCTTTAGAAACTGTAAGATAAAACCTGAAGCCTACCGCTTACATGATAAATTGGAAAATTACAGAACCAGTTTGAGACTCAGTTCTTCAGATGGTGATAATATACGCCCTTAATTCTTCAAAAAAATTACAATAGAATAACCTCATACATGCTAAAACTTTACAAACCATAAAAGTCTACATAACTATTTCATTTTATTAAAAATTATTAGAATAAAATATTTTGTATAATTTAATTGCATGATGCAATATATAATACATGTAACATGTAACATATTTTATGTAACATATGACATACGTGACAAATTAACATAAAATGCAAATTTATATGAACTGATGGTTAAACATACCTAAGTTGGCAGTGTTACTCAGAAGAGTAATCATTTTTATTGCAAGGTAGAAATTTATCTGAGTTACTTGGGAGAGATGTCATAAGTTCAGTGATTCGGAGAAGTATATCCAAAGGTCAAAAGTCATCATGGAGATGCAGCAAATATAAGGAAAGAGAGCCAACAGAATTTGTCATTCTAGTTGCCCAAAAGGGAGGGTCTTAGGAATGGGAGATAGAGTATGGTCAGATTAAGCTGAAGTTATACTGTGTACACTGAGAATGTCATTCTTCAACTTAATGTTAAAATGAGAAAACCCCATGTAAACTTCATATCAGATATTCTTTCACACTCCTCATTTAAATGGGACAGTTTGTCAGTAATATTGTAAAATAAGTTAAATATATATTTATATTTTTTAAGATTTTATTTATTTATTTGACAGAGAGAGAGAAAGAGCACAAGCAGGGGAGCAGTGGGCAGAGAGAAAGGCACAAGCAGGTTTCCTGCTGAGCAGAGAGCCCAATGTAGGGGTCGGTCCCAAGACCCTGAGATCATGACTGAGCCCAAGGCATACACTTAACTGACTGAGCCACCCAGGTGCCCCAAAGCTAAATTTATTTTGATATGCTTGTGACTCTGGAGAAATGCCGGTGAAGTGCATATGAAGGGTCAAAGGAAAGGTAAAGAGTGTATAGAAAAGAACTATAGAATAAAACTCAAGAACTAAAGTGGGACTGAAAATAACAATTATGACCACACTTTCCAAAATGAGATTCACTGTAATTTAAAATGATGAATTAACACTTCAGGGAAAAGCGCTTCCAATCAATGGCCACTATAAAAGATGGGATGCTGGGGAACACTGGGTATTTGTATACAATTTTGGAAACATGATATTTGCTCTCAGAATACCTACTCTTTTACTAAAGGGTTTCTCTTTTATCCATTCATTTGTCCATCCCTCCATTTAATAAATATTTCTTAATATGTGCTTCATGAAGTTACGATGGCAATACTAAGAAAGTAAGACACTAATGCATGTGCAACCACTTGTCCGGTAAAAAGACATTTAGAAACAAATATAATTCCACAAAAACATACTATATATTATACATTCCTATTTTGGGTGGATTTGAATCCGAAATTACAGTCTTAATGCATGAGTATTTTCTATCACAAATTTGAATCCTTATGGAACTCGAAATTTCAGAAAACTATTTTATTTGTTGACATTCACTCACCCAATTGTATTTGCAGATCACAGTCTTTTTTTCTTTCCCTTTTTATTCTTGGAAGATGAAAAGTCTGAAAATATGCCAAAAATTTAATGCCAAAGCAAAGAAATTTAAATGATGGAAGCTGTAGCCACTGTTTAGGTAAACACGTTATATAATTGGCGCTTTTAAAAAATCTTTTATTCCAGGTAGCTTGTTTCCCTTAAACAAAAAATATATTTTATTTGCCCGTATTTGTCTCTACAGGCATGCATCTTCATAAACAAGTTGTATTCAATAAACTATTTTGTACCTCTAAAATTTCCTTTATTTTACTAGATTTCAGATCTGTGAAACCACAAAGCTTTTTAATTCCATGGGTTGTCAGTTAAGTGCCTGCTGAGATTCCGCCCGAGTAGCCAGCTGAACCACCACTGCTCGGAAAATTAAATGGAGCTATTTGCTCTGATTGTAAGTCATACCCCCACACGCCAGATAAACCACAAGTGATTAAGGCTTACGTTGTACAAGAAAAGTTTTGCATTTCTTTTGTGGAATTGATTTTCACAATTAGCTACTGACAATATTTATTATAAAGTACCATTTACAACATTTCTTAATATAATGTGGTATAAGTTGACCATCCTCTTCTCAGGGACCTGGAATTTGAGGTTGATTGAGCAGTTTTTGTCATTCTTCCTTAACAAAAGATTGTATTATTTGAGAAGAAAAGTACTGGTCGTTGTATTCAGATTGCTGAGTGACAACGGAAAAAAAAAACAAAAAACCACCACAATTTGCAAAGTGCTAGGATGTATTTATTAAGAATGACAGCCTCTTTTTGAATCCACTATTTTTACCTTATATGTTAGTTAAAGCCATGGCGTGCTTCAACAGACTGACTCATTTGCAGAAGCAGACAGCTATCGTCAGATACACACAGTATTTGAGCCCTAGGCCCCTTCCTTGCCAGCAGACCTACAACTCCTTAGGCATTAAGTGTGACGGCAACACCTGCTTCTTTCTTCATAATTGTCCTTTCCTTAATAATGATATTCATTTGCAATATCACCCCATCTAACACTTTGTACCCAGTAAAACACAGAGTTGACGAAAAAAATATAATGATAAAGTTTTGTGCTACTATAAACCATTTAATAGAGTATGAAACCGAGGTGAATCTCAGTTCTGATTTTTATTGCACAGATTACTTAACTCATGACATGGTTTCAAAGGTTTAGAGGCAATAAACCTGACCTTGTCTCAAATGTGTAAAAGTACATAGTCATACTTATAGCCAAGGGTATAGGAGGCAAAGACTCGACAACTCATTTCTATGTCTTGCTGAAATAACTATCTGTTAACAAATTTAGATCATGCAAACAATAAAGTTGAACACAAAGACCATCCCTCAGTGTGTGGGCAGTTCCTAGAGAGGATGGGAAATTGAGAGAGAAAAGGATTGGCGCCCTTGGAAGTCTGAAGAACACACTTCTAAGGAGTCCTTCCTATTTCCTAAGGTCAGCCACGATTGTGTGCTCACTCTGTGTTAGACATTGTGAAATGCAAGGCGATAGAGCACACGCGTCCAGACATCCAGCTACCCATTTTTAAATTACTTTGAACCAGACATTGACGTTCTCAATATACCATTTGAACAAAACAGAAAAATCCCTGCCCTCAAGTGGCTTATTCGATTAAGCTGAGGATAAACAGAAGCCAAATTTTAAAAGGCCTACCACGCTGAATTAAAGGGATTAGAGTTTAGATGAATGGTCATCATAGGCCTTCAAGCAAGGAGTAATATAATTAGATTTTCCTTAGAGAATGATAAAATGATAAATGATAAAATCCTGTACCTATCTTGTAGATGATAAATAGTCATTATAGTATTTTTACAAGGTGGTACCATAATCAGATTTGTATTGTTATAAAATTATTTACTCAAAGGTGATTTGGAGATTGAATGGGAGAAAGGCAAAAATAGAAAGCGTAGTGAGGGATTATATTCATAGTGTTAGAGTAATCCTGGAAAAACAACATGATGGATTGGGGGTTTGAAAGAAATTATTTGATTTGCATAATACTGAAGAGATATTAACAACAGGGTTTAGGAATTGATAATCTCTATAAAATGGTAAGGAAGTCAACCAGGACAGTATAATGGGGGTGGGAGAAGCTTGGGAATTAATGACAAGATTATTTTCTACAAGTTATCTCTCTGCATTGCAAACAATGTACAGACCTTTCTTGATTTGAGATGGGGTTACACCCTGATAAATCATCCTACACCAAGAATATCTGTAAGTTGAAAATGCATTTAATACACTTAACCTACCAAACATCATAGCCTAGCTTAGCCTAGCCTGCCTTAAACGTGTTTGGAACACTTAACGTTAGTCAACAATTGGGCAAAATCATCTAACACAAAACCTACTTTATACTACAATGTTTAATACCTCATGTAATTTATTGAATATTGTACTGAACATGAAAAACAGAATGGTTGCATGGGTACTGAATGGTTTTGAGTGTATCAGTTGTTTACCCTCATGATCGTGCCACAACCCATCAGAGAGTATCTTACTGCATATCACTAGCTTGGGAAAAGATCAAACTTCAAACTTTGAAGTATGATTTCTATTGAATGCATATTTGCACCATTGTAAAGTTGAAAAATTGTAAGTTGAACTATTGTAAATTGGAGAATGTCTGTAATTCTAAACACCAATTCCTTAAACAGCTACCACTTTTCACTGCTCCCCTCTGCAGCAAAATTACTGAAAAGAATGATCGATGCTGTCTCCAATTCGTCCTCTTCCATTCTACTTTACACCATCTAATCAAACTTTCATGATATGGCATGACTGAAACTATGCTCATCAATGTAATTAATGATTTCCCGGTTGTAAATTCAGTGGTCAAGTCTCACTTGTCATTTTGTTTGGCCAATTAGTAACATTTAACATGGCTGACTATTTCTTCTGTTTCAATAATATTTCTTCATTTGACGTTCAGGGACCCATATTCTCTAGGTTTCCTCCTATCTCATTTATCTCACTCTTTCTCATTTCCTTTATTGGTTTCTTCTCTTTCCATCTCCTAATGTTAGTGTTGCTCAAGGCTCTGTTCTCTGTGCTTTTCTCAATTTATATTCACAGTCTTGATTACTTCATCTGGGCTCATGAATTTAATAAGTATCATCTACATGCTTTTACCAATTAATATTACCAATTAATATTTCCAATTCAAATGCCTTTTTGAATGCCAGACACATATTCAACTTCCTCCCCAATATCTCTATGTGAATGTTTAACAGCTACTTTTAATTCAAAATATTCAAAAAGTGACTCCTGCTCTGTACCCTTCCCCAACCACCCACTATCACTTCAATCTGTTTCACTTACAGTGTTTTCTCATCTAAGTTGATGTCAATGAAATATCTCAGTGGCCCAGACTAAAAACTTGAAGCCATTCTTAAATCCATTCTAGTTCTCATACCTCATAGGCCATTAGGAAATCCTATCATTTCTGCCTTCAAAATGTTTCTAGAATCCCCGAATATTTCTCACCCTCTCCACTGCTACATTTGTGGTAAAAACAAAACAAAACAAACCCAACCAAACAAAAAAACCCGAAACCACTTCATTTCTCATTTGCATTGTTGCGATTGCTTCTTACCTGGAACCCTTGCTTTCACTCTGCCTCTGTAAAACCTCCTCTCTAAAAAAAGCCAAAGTGAACATTTATTTATTTATTTACTTACTTACTTATTTTTTCAAAGTGAGCCTTTAAAAAAAGTAAGTCAGTTATGTAACTCCTCTAATCAAAAATCTTCAGTGGCTTCTTATTCCACTCAAAGTCAAGGACCTCATGCAGTAAAGGAAGCTCTACATCCCACGGTAATCCTAGGAACTCTCTGCCTTCACCTTCTCCCATTCTTCCCTGCTTTGAGTCAGCATCAGCAACACAGATATTTACTATTCCTTGAAAAAATAGATCTACTTCTATCTTAGAGACTTTTCTCTAATTGTTTCTTCTTTCTGAAATCTCCCTATAGATCTTCTCCCTTTAGATACCTGCTTAGCTAGCATCCTCACCTCGTTTATGGCTTTGCTCAAAGTTTATCTTCTCAGTGAGGTCCATCTTGACAACCACAGAGCAACCTGCCTGAGAAGAAGCAGAGAGGAATGGAGAAAACCAAAAGTATTAGATGCCAGAAAAACTTTACCAATAGATCATTATTTTTTAATTAATAAGGAATTGAGAGTGAGAAGAACACTTGATCATGTAAGATAAGGACTCCATGGATCAGTTTGATTTAGTAGAAAGACCTTGTTCATGATCTTGGCAGGAATGGTTGATTTGGATCAGTGGGGAGGAAGCCAGAGTGTGCATAGGTTACCTGTCTTTATGCCATGGGATATATGTATAATCAATTAATGTAAAACAATCTGAAATACCCCAAAATTGAAAGACCATGTTATTTCCACCTATCCCACTCCCACTTTTTTTTTTTTTTTTTTCAGGAAAGGATGGTGAAGTCCTTTCTCCTTATTCATATAATGAGCATAGTAATACCTGGTTGATAATTCTGGAATCTTATCCACAGTCTTATTTTGAAAGCCACTGCTCTTCCACCATACTGTTGTGTTAGTTCTTTTTTTTTTTTTTTTTTTTAAGATTTTATTCATTTGTTTGACAGAGAGAGACAGAGAGAGAGGGAACACAAGCAAGGGGAGTGTGAGAGGGAGAAGCAGGCTTCCCGCCGAGCAGGGAGACTGATGTGGGGCTGGATCCCAGAACGCTGGGATCATGACCTGAGCCAAAGGCAGACGCTTAACAGCTGAGCCACCCAGGTGCCCCTGTTGTGCTAGTTCTTATATTTTGGAGACAAACTGAGACTCTGGGCCAAATTAGGTAATTAAAAATAAAATAAGCCTGCCATTCTTTGGAAAGTATTTACTTGAATTTTTATTATTTTGAAATGATAACAAGATGATGTCTTTGAAAACCAAATATGTCATTTTATAGATTGATATACCAACAGAATATATTCAAAGTTACCATTTTTTGAGGCACTACTTCATATGATCAAAATATGGATGATCTTACCAATGTGGGAGAGATAGCTATTTTAATAAAAGGTACAAGAAGTCAATAGCTGTACCCAGCAGGCCTCTTAGCTTTGGGGTCAGCCTGCTGTTCCTTCAAAATGAGAGACCATCTCCAATTGCTGTACCTTTGTGGACTGTGTTTTTCTTTTTTTCTCTACTGATAATGTTATGTTTGTTGAAAAAGTGCTTCAGAGTGCTCTTGAAGTATTACTTGTATGTTTCTTATGGAAAAGACATGTAAGGAAAGCAAAAGTCACCCTGGGAAAATAACCTCTAAGAGTTTATATTACAACATCCATTCTTAATATAGCTACAACCTCTTTTTTTTTAATGTAATAACCTTGAAATTTTAACTCCCAAATTTACCTGTCCATTTAAAATTTAAATTTTTTCCAACTTCCTGTACCAGAGAACGCATCAAATAAAAATATTTTGTTGAGATACTCAGTAATCAATGTTCACTATGTCTCTAAATTTGGTTTTGCAAGGTCAGTGACAGGGCTTAAGATTTGAAGACTTGCACTAAGTTGTTTTAATTTTAAGACATCAGAAATCCAATCATTTAGCTCTTTATTTCATTAAAAGGATACCCTCAATTAATAATAGCACAAAGTGTTTAACTGCCCACTCATTACTTAGTAAAACAAAAAAAAAAAAAAAAAAGGGACTGACTTTAGAACACTTTTAAAGAAATATAACCACCTGAGTACAAGTTAACAACTTCCAATTTATCAGCCATCTGGCTGCAACATCTGCTGCTGGTTGATTGCCAGTGTTCATTTGCATGGTCTGGATTACCAGGTGGGGCAAAGAATTTTCCTCAGTAGAAGAAGATCATTCCTTGGACAAGAGTATACATATAACAGTACGTCTCTTCACTAGAAGCTCATAATTTATTGCCACATTTAATTATTTTCTGTTGAGAACAACGATCTGTCCTATTGCTCTTGTCCCAGTTTAGGTTAGAGACCTGCTTTGGCCTGCCCACAAATGAATTGATAATTACTGAATTGCTTCTCAATAAACAGCCCTTGAGCACTGCAACTCTAGAGCAGTGCCATGAAAGGAGATGTTGGGTATGCAGAAATGGACAAAACAGTCACTTCCTTCTGGGAAGGATACAGACAATAAAATGCAAGGTGGACGGTGGAAGAAGAAGGGAAGTGTAAATGGACCAGGGCATTGGTATGATGTGGGGCCTGGTTTTAGTTACAGTCGCTGAAAGCATTTTATTAGGAGAGTGATTTGAACATGACACAGATACAGAGTTTAAAATGGTAAGCAATAGTCAAGACATGGAGAAAGAAGCTAGGACTACCGTAACACTCCAAGATAGAGCACTTCTTGTCATCTTGGAATCTGGATCCTTAGCCTCTATTTCTGCCTTCTCCCACCAAAAAAATAACTTCTTTTTCTCAATATGTTTATTTACTTAACACTTGGCTAGCCAGCTTTGCACATTTCCCACTTTGCTCTGTTTCAGGCCAGGAGAAACTACTACCTTTCTAGGGCTTTTATTATGTTCTGTTTTAATTTTTAAAATCCTGGCTGTCAATGTTCAGATTATTTTTTTTTATTTTTTATTTTTTTTACTCATTCTCCCCTTACTTAAAACCTCTTTGCTAGAACTACTGATGTCCTCTACTTAAATTCTCAATCCTAACTAAATTCCTAGCATTTAATCTAGTTTCCCTCAGCCCTGTTTCCAATAGCTGATCTCTGTCCCAGAAGAATTCCTCTTTCTCTGCAGCCCACTTGACTTTTCCTTTGAAGTGTTGCCTGGAATATTCAGCTTCTCTTCTCTGCTCATCCGAGGGATCCCTGGTCAACTATAGTTTTCACTATCATAACTGATGTTGCTCACTCTGGCTTGAGACCTTTTGTTCCCGCATCTGGTTCATTTTTGGACACCGACGAGCTGCCCTAGGTTTTACTCCACACTAGGAAGTGTGTTACCATCCATGTCCTTACTATGAAAATGCCCTGTATATGATCCTATAAAAGGCATTTTTTATTAAGAAGAAACCTTTAAACCATAACTTAACCATTGTAGTATATAGCTTTCTAAAGGCACACTTCTGCTTTCTTCATACCCCTAAGATTAGCTCTTGCATAGCAATTTCACAAAGCTCCATTTAGGTCCCAACATATTTAATTTAATGATTTTGCTCTTTCAAGGATAATAAACTCAAATTACTTTAGAAAGGTTACATACTTATGTGAAGCCCCAATACGTAAGTTGATGAATGAAGAAGGTGTATCTCTTCTGTATATTCAAATACAACAACAACAACAAAATGGCCTCTAGCAATGGCACAGTAATTTCTCTCAACCAAAGCTTCCACTGAGAACAACCAGAAAATCAGAAAAAAATATTTTTCAAAATCTGTTTAAAAATACTGTCAAACTACCAAGGCAGCAAGAAACTGTGGATCCAAGACTCTGAGAAAAGAAAAACACAGAAACTGAGCCTGACGTTTGACGCCATTTTTCACCTGTGGAATTTGCTGTTTCATAGTGCAGCTGAAAAACTGAGAAGTTAAGAACTTAAACAGTTCTAGTGGGCCAAGTGGACAAAAATTGGAATTTCGGGTTTGACAAGGAGAAGTCCTGATAAAAACATACCAGGCCTTTGGATAGGACCCTGAAGGCAACATCCTAGGAATAAAGAGACTGTACTTTAACTGTTGATTCCCTGATTAGAGCAATGTGATCCAATCCCTGCCTATTTGTTTTACAGGAGAACAAGACAAACATCTTGGAGGGAGTAACATCATCTAGAGAATCATATTTTCTTTACCCTATTTCATCTATAATAACCATTATTCAACTAAAGAAAAATAGTAAGAAGGCATATAAGAAAGCAAAAGACTGACCAAATAGCAAGAAAAAAGGAGACAATTAAAATAGACCTGATGTGATTCAGACATCAGAATAATCAGATAATGACTTCTAATAATGTGTGATTCATAAATTAAAAAAATGGCAGATAACTAGAAAACATGAAAAATAACCACACGAAAATACTAAAGTTAAGAAATACAATAACCAAAATTAAGAATTAAATAAAAGGTTCAACAGCAGAGTAGAGATGCAGAAGAAAAAAACGTTGAACTGTAATATAAGTCAGAAGAAAATGTACCTTAATTTAATGAAGTAGAGAGATAAACTGATGGAAATTTATGAAAGAGTAAATATATTAGGACATGTTGAAAAAAAAATAAACAAAAAACAAAAACACTTACATAATTGGAGTCCAGGGATAAAAGAGAAGATTAAGTAGAGAAGAACCAATATTTGAAGGGATAATGGCTGAGATATTTTCCAAACTAATAATGTCCAATCATGTCTATCAAATGATAGACAATAGCTAGTGACTATTTATGTGAGTTTACTTTAAAATAATATATTAATTCTATGTTTATGAAACCTCAGATCTTTTGACTCTAAAACAAGTTTTCATCCTACCAAGATATTATAGCATTAAAATTCATTCATTCAGGGGTGTCTGGGTGGCTCAGTTGGTTAAGCGGCTGCCTTGGCTCAGGTCAGGATCTCAGGGTCCTGGGCGCGAGCCTGGTGTCGGGATCCCTGCTCAAGGGGGAGCCTGCTTCTCCCCCTGCCCCTCCCCCCACCTATGCTCTCTCATGCTCTCTCTTTCAAATAAATAAATAAAATCTTTTTTAAAAAATCATTCATCTGGGGCGCCTGGGTGGCACAGTGGTTGGGCGTCTGCCTTCGGCTCGGGGCGTGATCCCGGCATTGTGGGATCAAGCCCCACATCAGGCTCCTCCGCTATGAGCCTGCTTCTTCCTCTCCCACTCCCCCTGCTTGTGTTCCCTCTCTCGCTGGCTGTCTCTCTCTCTCTCTGTCAAATAAAAAAAAAAAATCATTCATCTATAATCTCTCTCTGGTAAAAATTTTCTTTAACCCAAATTTTCTCATTTATGATCCTACCCATCTTAAATAAACATTGTTAGGTCTCTGTATTAAATTCCTTAGTAGACAGTCTAAAAGAACCCTGCATAAGGTGGGTACACTGACGTTTGTGAAATATCTATGATGCAATTTATTATTTGTTACTAATTTTTATATCACGATGATATAATAGGAGAAGTTTAAGTTTTGAGCTGAGTAAGTGGAAAATTGACACCTCGAGGTGTTCGTCTTTGTGACTCTGGGCATTCTATTTTTTATTTAGAAGTTTTAGATTCCCTGTCTTAAAACAGAAATTTCTTAGAAGATAAAATGGATGTATAATTTAAATGAGTTTTATTTTCCTTATGAAATGTTAAGCAATATTCCATCAACAAAATAGTTGCTTTGTTTATATAATTCTACTTCTATTACTTGCCTAAATTTGGACCAAAATTGTTTTATGTTTATTGTTTTTTCTTTCATTTATAAAATGATGCATTTTATTGTAAAATGTGCACAATACACAAAGAAGAACATAAAGACAATTCATAATTTTGCCCCACACACATGCAATTCTATATTTATTGTGCATATGTTTGTATATACTTATATATAGATAGATGGATATGTCTATTGAAATGTATATACGAATATACACATATAGGTGTTTATACATGTGTACATATATAATTATATATATTTAATTCTGGCTGATCCAATAAAATAGGAGTTTTTGTTAAATTTACCGTTCTGTAATTTCTATGGCTATTATTTTATCTAGGTGAATATTAGGAAGTCTAATTTTTAACCTGTACGTACAGGTCTATTCTCAGTGCCAAAATCTATATTGTGCCAATTCTAAAATATTTATTATTTTCAGATTAAAGTACCTATACAATATTGCATTTAATACTGTCTCTATGCAGAACAAGACTATAACCCATAATAAATTTCCTAACCATTCTTAACCTCAATTTCTTCATTTATAAAGTTGGGATTAGTAATAACTATCTTTCTATGTTGTGGTAGGGGTTAGATATAGACTATGTAAATTACTAAAGTCTTTAGTACTCATTTATTGACACCAGCTCTAAGTCTAGGTATATCCTGAAGAAAATTAAAAACATGGGTTTACACAAAAACTTGTACATGGATGTTCATAGCAACATTATTTGTAATAGCCAAAAAGTGGAAGCAATCCCAGTGTTCATCAGTTTTCATTTTTGTTTAAACAAAAATCAGTATATCAATATCATAGAATATTATTCAGCCATATAAAGGAATGAAGTACTAATACATGCTCCGACATGGGTGATCCTTGAAAATCTTATTCTAAATGAAAGAAACCAGACATAAAAGGCCATATGTTATGTGATTCTATTAATGATAAATGTGCAGATTATGTAAACCCATAGGATCAGAAAATAGGTTAGTGGTTGCCAGGGACTGATGGGAAGTAGAGAAGAAATAGTGACTACTCACAAGTCAAGGGTTTCTTTTGGGAGTGATAAAATATTCTGGAATTCAATGCACAACTCTGGGAATATACTAAAACCACTGAATTATGCTTTTCAAAGGGCTGACTTTTTTAAAATTTTTATTTATTATTTTTTCTAAAGATTTTATGTATTTATTTGACAGAGAGAGAGACAGCCAGAGAGAGGGAACACAGGCAGGGGGAGTGAGAGGGGAAGAAGCAGGCTCCCAGCAGAGGAGTCTGTTGTGGGGCTCGATCCCAGGACTTTGGGATCACGCCCTGAGCCGAAGGCAGACGCTTAAGGACTGAGCCACCCAGGCACCCCTAACTTTTTTTTTTTTAAAGATTTTATTTATTTATTTATTTATTTGACACAGAGAGCAAGCACAAGCAGGGGGAGTAGAAAGGGAGAAGCAGGATCCCCAGTGAGCAGGGAGTCCGATACGGGGCTCAATTCCAGGACCCTGGGATCATGACCTGAGCCAAAGGCAGACGCTTAACTGACTGAGCCACCCAGGCACCCCTCAAAGGGCTGACTTTTACATGTAATTGAACAGTGGTTTTTTTTAATTGTTTTTTAAAGAGAGAGACAAATTTAGGCTGAAAAACAGGAGATTGTCAAATAATAACATCTTTAGGGGCACACGAAAGAGTGGGAATTTATTCTGTGGGCATTAGGTACTCATTCAAGCATCTTAAGCAGGAAAGCAACAAAGTTTCGTATTTAACTAAGAGGGCATTCCTTGGAGATCTGAAACAAGACGTATAGGTAATCAGGGTAGAGAACATAGGAAACAGCAGGGACCCATATACAAAACAGACAAATTAGGACTTAGAAGGTTGACTTGAGGGGAAAAAAAGTGGATAAACCAATGGTTTATAAACCAACTATGTGAGTAGGTGATATAAGCCATTAATTCACAATAAATGATTATAAATAATTCAGTATTTTGAATTATGTAGAGTAATTCATATTTGATAAAAATAGCAGATGCCAAAATGTCAAATTTTAAAAATGTTTTAACAGATGCTGCTCAAGAGAAACAAAATAAATGATCAATTTGTATTTATCATAGATAATTATCAAAGATATTTTCTACAATGCTAACAAACGAGCAGGCATCCTATTTCAAAGAATTACAGAGGAGCCACTATTTATTTTAAATTAATTCTCATAAATATTTAAATGATATTTGATTCTGAATTCTGTGAAGCCAATGACCTTGTATTTTTTACTTAGAATTTACTTCCAGTGCCCAGTCATTAGCCTGGTGCATTGAAGGTGTTTTAGCAGTGTTGAATTAAAAAATATATATATATATAAAATAAGTGCTAAGCTGAAGTTAATAATTTGAATAACATTTATCTAGCACTCTCTATGGCTTGGGTGTTGTAAAAAGGACACTGAAAGCATTATCTTCTTTTTTTCCTTCAATTATACCATGAAGTTTACAGAAAATATAATTAATATTCATTTTACAATTAGGCAACGGAAACCTCAAGAAATGAGGTGATTGGGGCACCTGGGTGGCTCAATCGGCTAAGCAACTGCCTTGGCTCAAGTCATGATCTCAGAGTCCTGGGATCAAGCCCTGCCTCGGACTCTCTGCTCATCGGGCAGTCCATGTCTCCCACTCCCTCTGCCTCTGTGTGCTCTCTCTCTCTCTCAAATAAATCAATTAAATTTTTTTAATTAATTAATTTTTTAAAGATTTTGTTTTTATTTTATTCATGAGAGACAGAGAGGCGAGGGAGAAGCCAGCTTCCCACTAAGCGGGCACCCCAATGTGGGGCTCGATCCAGGACCCTGGGATCATGACCTGAGCTGAAGGCAGATGCTTAACTGACTGAGCCACCCAGGTGCTCTAATAAATAAAATCTTTAAAAAAAAAACGAGGCGACATGGGAAGTATTAGACTGCTAGTGAGTAGAGAATCCTGGAAAAGATTTTGGGGCAAGGGCTGGGATTCGGGTAGGACAAGTGAAGCAGGGTTGTTCAAATTCAGGGCGAGTTCCTGTCTTTACTTAAAGGTTTGATATTTTGTTCATTGTAGGCTTTGGGGCTTTAATTTCTATTTTTAAAATGTTATAGTAAATGGTGTTGTTTTGATTAAACGACTTTCGGCATCTCCTCAAATTTTGTGTCTGAGGTAAGTGTTTCATTCCCCTCATCCTTGTCCCAGCCCTGCTTTGGTCTGGAATATTTAAGTGTTCGAAGTGAGTAAACATTACAAAAATGTAGCATTAGTTAGATCGATCCTAGAGATCACCCAGACATCTAGCAGAGTTGAACATCCAGATTGGAAAATTGAGGGTTTTAAGGAGGGTTTGTATTGGGAGAGAGTCAGGAACAGAATACTTCAGATAAGTCATCATATCCTGCCCCCACTCCCACCCCAAAGCCTGCACTAGAGAAAATACACTTTAGTTTGCAAGATATTTTTTCTTAGCATGTGTGTGTGTGCTATCTGATGATCATTAATTTTAAGGTAAAACATTTATAAATGCAAGAAATTGCCACCATTATATTCATTCCAAAACTTGTTTTCTATTTTGCTACTTTTAATGTAAAATTCAGTTTTCTATAACCCTTTATATTGATTTTGTTTAGCCTTAGGCTTATAGAAGATTTATTTCCACCAACAGAGACCTTCCCAAATAGCTTGAAAGTAAATATATTATTTTGTCGTAGTATAAATATATATATTTTTTGTAGTAGCAGACTCCAAAAATGCTCAGAATGTTATAAGCCAACTTCAACTCCAGTGAAGCTGGCATGCATCTTGCCTTCTTAGACTTCTGGAGGGTGACTATCTGCCCTTTAAGAAAACTTTTATTTAATGGTAGAGATAAAGGCAAAAAAATGTGTAAATGTAAGCAAATTGTATGAAAATGTACTTGCAGTGATCTAATTACTACTTTGGATGAATGTAGCAATTGATAAATTATTATGATCACAACTCTCATTTATCTTTAACAAAATGGTAATATTACCAAGCTCAAGTTCAGTTAGTATATTTGTTTAATCCATTATTCTGACTTCTAGAAAGTAAATTATTTGAGAATCATTGCTTATTTTTGGCTGTATCCATACAAATACATCAGCCTGATAAAACCATTTGAAACTAAGGTTTGAACTCAACAGACCAAATACGTGTGTGTGTGTGTGTGTGTGTGTGTGTGTGTGTGTGTAACAGAATGAAGTACTCTGACACCTTTACCCTTTTATTATTTCTGCTCACCGTCACTGTTGTTAGGGAGGAGGTCTTTCAAAACAATAACTTATTATGTTCTTTGATAGGGGTCTTACGTATCATGAATGTTCTTCCCTAATTATAAGGATCTACTACAATCCTTTGTGGGGCACCTGGGTGGCTCAGTCAGTTAAGCGACTGCCTTCAGCTCAGGTCATAATCCTTGGGGTCCTGGGATCAAGCCCCGTGTTTGGCTCCCTGCTCAGTGGGGAGTCAGCTTCTCCCTCTCCCTCTGCCCCTTCCCTCTCCCTCTGCACCTTCCACTTGTTGTGCTGTCTCTCTCTCAAATAAATAAATAAAATCTTAAAATAAAAAAAAAAAGAATCTACTACAATCCTTCAAAGACGGAACCAGGAACAGGTTTTACCAAACTAGGAAGTAAGGGGCTATGGATCCTCTTAATCAGAAGGAGGTCAGGTGCTGTGGGAGAGACATAGGCTAGAAAAGGAGAGAAGGAGGGGAACAGATTATCCAGTAACTGTCTCCAGGAGAGACACATAATCCACATTAGCCCATTACAAGCTTCGTAGAATGTTAATATGAGGATGGTCGGACAGAGGGTCCTTTCTGTCCCCTTAGGATAATAGGAGTGTATAGGGTTAACATATATTCCAAATTTCCAAGAAATGTTCAACTGGTTTATACTTTTCTTAGCATAATTATAATAGTATCCTTTTCAATCTCAAAGGTGTTTTGGTTTGGATAATAATTAGTCTAGTTATTCTTGCTCAAAGGATCAAGTAAACTTGATGCTCTTGGTGTCCATCTCTCTGCTCAAATGAACACAACTTTGGGCAGAATAACATCAGCCTCTGAAAGATTACCAGGCAGAGAGATATGGAAGCCAGAACTGCAAGGCGACTATAACCTCTCAATTGATCTATGTTTCAGGCCTCAACAACCTCTGGTTTGAGCCAATTACTTGAGCAAATAAATTCTCTTTAGTCCTTACACTGGCCACTCACAACTCGGAAGATAATACACTATTTATTCCCCCCGTTGTTGATTTGGATCAAGTCACCTTGTCTAGTCCTCCATATTGTGCAACTCCTGTGTCAAATTACATATTGCAACTTATTGCCATCATCTGTTGACTTATCTTACTCCCCTGTTAGACTATGAGCTCTGTTAAATAGGCCATGTCATAGTTGTCTCTTTATTTTCAGCTCCTAAAAAACAATCAGTAAATATTATTGAAGAAATATAAGATTCAATGAGTGAATGAGTGGGTGAATGCATGGTTGATGTGTTTAATAGAGGGCCAATAAAATATAACATCCAAATGTTTTCCTTGTAGATCGGTCCAATGATGGAAAATAAACATACACATAAGGTCAATATTTGTCTAGGTCCTGAAAGTTCTAAGACTAAATTTGGGTGGTGGTAATCTCTCTCCCCTGTCTCTTGACCAAACCCACTAGTGTTTTACCTGCACTAACGTGGGAGGGAATTCTCTGCGGGTTCTCTCCCTTTTCTACACCTCTTGTAAGCAGAGGCACTGGAACTTTGTTCCAGACTATGTTTTCAAGGATGTTGCATACTAGACATTCTTAGAAAATCAGACCTATCTCCTTCAGAGCAGAGGGCAATTTTGTTTATTGACCAGTATGAACAATCTCTCCCTACAGGGCAAAGTTTAGACATATTTGGGGCGCCTGGGTGGTGCATTTGCTAAGCATCTGCCTTCAGCTCAGGGCGTGATCCCGGCATTATGGGATCGAGCCCCACATCAGGCTCCTCCGCTATAAGCCTGCTTCTTCCTCTCCCACTCCCCCTGCTTGTGTTCCCTCTCTCGCTGGCTGTCTCTATCTCTGTTAAATAAATTAATAATAAAAAAAAAGTTTAGATATATTTGTTTATAGCCTCTTACTTTAAATAAACTAAAATTAAATATTAAAGAATATGTGTATTACTTTGGGCTGCCATAACAAAATACCACACCTTGGGTGGCTTAAACAAGACATAGTTATTTTGTAATAGTTCCAGAGGCTGAGTAGTCCACGATCAAAGTGCAGGCAAGTTTGGCTTCTGGTGCTAGCTCTCTTCCTGGCTTGTAGATGGCCTCCCTCTCACTGGGTCTTCCATGGCTTTTCTTCTGTGCGTACATGGGGAGGGAAATTCGAGTGTCTTTCTCTTCTTATGAGGACACCTCATTTAATTTTAGTTACTTCCCTGAAGGCTCCATCGCCAAACATAGTCACAGTGGGGGTTAGGGCTTCAACAGATGATTTTTGGGGAGTGACACAAGGCAGTCCATAATACTGGGGTTTCCTAGGTTTGGGGTTCCTTAACTGATGCAAACCTATTGCCTGGGCAGCATCTACTTGTGGGCTCCTCTCTACTGCTCATGTGGGATAAGGGAGATAAGGGGACCCTGCACACACGTGAAGTCCATGCTGCTTTCTGCCTGCCATGCAGTGAGTAAAAATCTCCTTTGTCCTCTTCGTCAATGAGCTCTGAGTCTTCTGCCAGCATCCATGAAACTAAGTCAGGCCCACTGTAGTTATTGACTCACCCCACTTCACAGTCCCTCCCACTCATCTGGAAGTCCCTGGGAATGCCTCCCGAATGCTCAGAAACAAGCCCTCACTCCCCCACCCACTGCTGAGATTTTCAAGATTTCCATTGCTTGGTGGTGCTCACTACTGCTCTCAGTGTAACATGGCTTTGCTAAATGCACAGGGCAACCTCAATGCCTCTGTGGCCACTGACTCTCTCACTGTCTTTAAAGCAGCATCGACACCTGCGGCCCACTGAACTGGCTCATATTAGTGTCCCAGGCACTGATCGTGCTATATTTTCCTGTATTGATCACACAGTATTTCTGTTTTGTACAACTGACATATCAAAGATTGTTATATGAAAAGAGGCAATTCACTTTTTAACTTTTAAGCGCCTCTCTCTTTAGGATTCAAATGCCTGTCAACACAGGTATGAGCCAAATCAATGTGACAGGCTAGACGAAAAGTATCTTCTCTCCTACATTTTAATGATTATTGTTAGTTGAAGCTTCAACGCAGAATCTCTTTTACTTTAGGGTTATTTTCACTGTAGGCACTTTAATTCCTAAAGGAATTAGATACCTGCTGGCCCCATAAGTGTCTCAATATATCTGCATTCTGGCCTTGATCAAAGTTTTGACTCATGCATGGACTTCCTGCTATACAAACACAAAATATCTACAGTTAGTCATACTTGTCAAAATATGTGAGCAAGTGCTGTGAGCATTAAAGAAATATTTCAATATAGTCTTCACTGTAATTTGAAGATTTTTCATTTTAATTAGAGGAGTACTTTATTTTTATTCCTTTCATTTAACTGGTGAGGTATTTTTACATTATTTTAAATAGAATTGAGACATTGGCTAAATTTTGTATTTTCCTATCACAGTTTGACAGAGGGTTTATTTACTCTTCTTTGGATTTTTATTATTTTCATAAATATATCAGTTGGTTATTTCACCAAAAGAAAGATTACCTGGTAGCAAATTTTTAATCCCCAAATAAGTATTTATTGTGTGCCTATTAAGCATTGGTCATTATGCTAAACCCATTTTGAGTTTCTCCTGATTCATTTTCATTACAAATTTAAATACTAATACTCTGCATGTTACTTGAATTATTGCAATAAAGTTTAATTCTTTGTGGCTGATCTCTATATGCAGAACTGACAACCATATCATGCCATATGTTTTTGAAATATTCAAATGCAATGTTAGGCACCATGATAGCTATAACACTTTCTTTTGAAATATATAAGATTTAGAAAACAATAAAGCTCCAAGTTACACTAATTTTAAAAGGGATGAGTATCTAATATCCAAATAAACTTTCTACAATTTTCAACAAAAATCTTTGAGTTTTACTTTTGATGGGTTTTTTTCTGATAAATTTTAATGCAAAATCTAATTAAGTAGAGGAAAAAAATAATATTTACAGTGCCCATATGTTAATTTCTTTGATATAAAGTAGACTAGCATGCTCAAAACACGCCATTATTGACCTAAAGAATCTAGGAATATGATCAATACACAACAAATTTTAAAGGATAATACTAAAAATTGAACACACAATTTATATTCTCTTTCAATTCTCTTAGACCATCCACATGGTTCTCTTGAAAGAAGCACTTTTCAACAATTGGCACTAAGAAACTTAGTCTAGGTAGTTGATGTATAGACCAAAACACCTATTTCTCTGGACCTGCCCTGGAGGACTCTAGTTTGGGGCACAATTCCTCTTGAGATAGGTGTGTTATAAGGTGTAATGGTATTTTTTAAAAAGATCTTATTTATTTATTTGACTTAGAGAGAGAAAGCACAAGCAGGGGGAGCGGCAGGCAGAGGGAGAGGGAGAAGTAGGCTCCCCACTGAGCAGGGAGCCCAATGTGGGGCCCGATCCCAGGACCCTGGGATCATGACCTGGCCAAAGGCAGATGTTTAACTGACTGAGCCACCCAGGCACCCCTAAGGTGTAATGTTATTAATTCTTCCTACACTCTGGCTAAACTATCTAGGTCCTATCTTTTTTATCCTGAAACTTTGCTTAGAGCCTCATGCCTGTAGGATGACTGTAATATATGTTCAGGAGTCCAACTTTGTGTTCTGGGTTAAAAAGCACTACTATTTCACACCTCTGTGCACATTCTCCCACTCCTGTCCATCCAAACAGAGACAGCTTTTCGCTGATCCCTTTCCTCAAAACCATTCTATCAGGACTGGGCACTTAATATCTTATTAGGTTATTTCCTCTAAAGACCCAGGCAGAAAAGAGAAGCCTTAGATATTAATGGCTTTACTTCTCTACTCTATTTATGGAAATGAGTCTAATAAATCAGGACTTTAGTTAAGCTTGGCCTTTAGACGAATATAAAAGCGACTTTGGAGTCATATCAACAGGACTGTCTTTGACCATTGACCAGTACACACTTGGTTTCTTCCCCTTCTTTCCTCCCTCCTTTTTTCCTTTCTTTCTTGCTTCCTTCCATCCTTTTTTTTTTTAATAGGAAAATACATTTAATAGAGAAAATATCATTTGCAAGCTGCAATTTTTAACTTTTGACTTTTAATTTTCCAGAATTATTAAATCATCAATGCCTTTGTCTTGAGTGTTGTCAATAAAGTCTACACATTCTGTTATCGTGTGGCTTATTTTGTTTGGGGAGGACATTTTCTGGAAACACTCAGGATATTCATTTGTAGGTGTGACTTCAAGATAACTTTATGGATAAAATCCTAACAAGTAAAAACAAAATTAGGTAATTGCAATCAAACTGGTTTATAGTAATCTGCCTCAATTTTTCCCTTCCTGTTTCTCTCTTGCCAGGTCATAGGCTTACCGTATCCCCTCACTTCTGAATCTAATGTATGCTCTTGCTGAAGTATTTTTAGCCTGCCCCATGATCTTTTTCTCTAAGCACTGTCCTCTCTGACTCCGATTCTTCCCTCTATTCACATAATCCCGCCCTCTCTGCTCCATATGCTATACTCTCTTTTTTTTTTTTCTGAAGTACATTATAATCTGTCTGTTTCTTCTGTTTCCCCTAAGTGTCAGCTTATTGGTATTTACTCCCAAAACGTCATCTTTTCTTCTTCCTTCCTACTTGTCATGTTTCAGCTTTGCCTCATTTGCTTTTTATTTGCAATTCTTTCTTGTTTCCCTTGTTTTTCACCTTTTTTTTCTTATTTTACCTTCTGTTGTCTCTCTACTCTTGTACTTGCTTTGCCTCTAATTTCTACAACTTATTACCCATGGTTTTAGTGAACTTTTGCCAAAATGAGTGCTGTGCCCAAAACCGATTATCTCCCAACAACCAGCACCATTTTTCTTACCCGTGGTTCTGCTTCGGCTTACAGGTTGACTTCACGTCCGCACCGCTTGATTCCATCCGTTTTGTGGATTGGTAGGATAAATAGAGCCTAGCCTTCTCATCACAGATCTAAGGGACAAAAGAAGCCAAATCAAAATCTCTGGTCTCAGCAAACTCACTCCCATTCCATAGGCCAAAGCCGTAGGCCAGGGATCTACAGTTTACTTCCCCCACCCCCAAAAAGAAAGGAATTATCTTTAAACAATAATCCAACACATCACACTATCTTTGCTCTCTCCTGTGTTGCTCATTATCTGTCCATCTGATCTGGTTGAGTTTCGCCATCAGGGCTCACACAGTGCTCTGCTTCAGGTCCCAGTCCCACCCAGCTTCCTCCAGTCCTGCTACATTTTGCCTTGTGCATGAGCTCTTTGTTGTAATTGGCCTCTGTGTAACTGATTTGACAATGAGAACAGAAATGTATCTGTTTTTCTTCTTTGTTTCTTTTTGTGAGTTTCATTCTTGCAGCTTACCGGCTCAGTTAACATATTGGAAACACAGGGAACTATCAAATTTCACATTGTATATTTTCTGACCCTAGAGAGGATCTGCATTTTTGTTCTCCATTCTACTTCAAACAAATCGGAAAGCCCACTTGACACAGCTGGCCACTCCTAAACCCAGCAACCACGTGCAGTGTATAAGGACCAGGCAGCCTCCGTGTGGGTAAAGAGGGCCTCTCTCAGGAGAAAAAGGAGGGGATGTGTGCACGGACCTCCCATCGTCGTTCACATTCCTTATGGTATTTTTCTCCCTGTTTTATCTTATCTCTTAAGGTAGCACCAGCTCTGATACTAGCACAGCTGTTCTTGGCTTGGTAATGAATGTTGCTTACCCATGGCGGATGCCGCTATAGATAAGCATAATTGGATTAACAGAAATCCATCATCAGTACGTAGCTTTTGGGTATATATATATAAATATACATATACTTACCTATACATATACTTACCTATATGATAGATACAAACTATAATATACAAAATCATTATTAAATCCCTTTGTTTTAGGATAATACTATGGAATTATATACCAAAATACAATACTATTTTTAAAGAGACTATAAAATTTTATATGAAATCTGAGATGTCATGCAAGTCTCCTTGACAAGAGAACTGCCCTATTCAATAAAAACTGAATGATGTTCCTTCTGTAAATATAGATATCACACTTGAGGGAGAAAATATAAATCACACCATCAACTCTAGAACAGCATGACCCTAAAACTGTGAGTCTATCTCATTTGTTATATTACACATGTGAGAATTATGTATTAATCTGACTGCTATTATCAGGGATAACCTCAATAAGAAGTGCCTGAAAAGGGGGAATGGCAGGTACTCTGAATGAGCTCAGAAAGCCTGTTAAGTGGTTAAGTATGCCTAAAGTACACCAAGGGAAAAATATAATCCTCAAAAAAACAAAAGAGCTCCTTATAGGCAGTAAAATAAAATCCTGTGTGGCCACTTTTGCTTTATGTTATAACCTGAATGTCATGAATAAATGTAACACTGAGTTGAAATAATTTCCCATCTGGTGACTGACCGTACTATCTTTTCCTTTTGTTGTAAGCATGGCTTATGATGATTTTGCAATGCAAATGAAGAATTTTTCAGACAGGCTGCAAAGGAGCCTTACCAAACTTGGAAAAGCTATGCTAAAAATACCCTCCATTTTATATTGTTCCCCTCAAAATCTCAAAAACCTGAATAGAGGTGAAAATTAGACATCATTGGAGCTACTAACTATATGTGTGCGTGTTTCCACTCATAATTACATTTACTAAATTACGTATTTGATTATATTGGGAAAATGTTAATGATCACCCTGTAACAGGGCCTTAAGGAACCCCCAAATGATTAAAAAAAGCCACACACACAACTCACAAATTAATTTCCAATGTGAAATATTTCATTGGTTGACATCCAGGTGTTGTTATGTATATTTATTTAATAATACAATTTAATATTTATGTAAAAATGCTGTTTTTACACAGGGCTGCATAAAAGATGACCTAAAAGCAGTTTGATTTCTAGTCCAAAAAAGTTTGCATTTTTCATCTGAAGATTAGGTATCAAGTATTTTTTTACAAAAAGCAGAGTATGTGCTATGTTACAATAAATCTTTATACAAAGACCTTAAAGATGAGGAGCAGCTAAGATCACAATTAATTGGGAACATCAAAGAAGGCTTCTTGGAAGAAGTATCATTTAATATAGATTTAAGAATAGCTTGTACTTTAATAAGTAGATATGAGAACAAAATAATTACAAGGGATTTATCGTACATATAATCACTACTTAATAAATGTTAACTAAGTGCCGATTCAGGTTTTTGGACCAGTGAAGTGAAGTGAAGAAATGGAGTTAGTAAGGAGAAACCAAATCTGAGAAGTGGCCGGCAGTACAAATTGCTTGGATCACAGCACCTGTGTATGAGAAGTCTCAGGCATTAGACTGGAGACAGGTGAGAAGTCACAGTGTGGAAAGCCTCAGAGATATTATATTTTGTTAAATACACAGGAAGGAGAGGCACCTGGCTGGCTCAGTCAGTTAAGTGTCTGCCTGCAGCTCAGAGTCCTGGGCCTGAGTCCTGTATTGGGCTACCTGCTCAGAAGGGAGTCTGTTTCTCTCTCTGCCCCTACCCCTGCTCATGTTCTCTCTCTCACTCACTCTCTCTCTCTCAAATAGATAAATAAAATCTTAAATAAATAAATAAACAGCTACACAGGGAGAAAACTTGAAGTTTCCTGGGAAAGAAAAAAGCAGTCATAGTTATAATGTAAGAAGATAATTTGACCCTAGTCTGTATGGTAGATTCTGGAGGAGAAACCTGGAGTCAGATCAATGAGGAGGCTTTTTTTTTTTTTTTAATAATAATTTTTTATTGTATTATGTTAGTCACCATACAGTACATACCTAGTTTTTGATGTAAAGTTCCATGATTCATTACTTGCGTATAACACCCAGTGCACCATGCAATATGTGCCCTCCTTAATACCTATCACCAGCCTATCCCATTCCCCCACCCCCCTCCCCTCTGAAGCCCTCAGTCTGTTTCCCAGAGTCCATAGTCTCTCATGGTTCATTCCCCCTTCTGTTTACCCCCCCCCCCCTTTCTTCTTCCCTTTCTTTTCCTACCAATCTTCCTACTTCTTATGTTCCATAAATGAGTGAAACCATGTGATAATTGTCTTTCTCTGCTTGACTTATTTCGCTTAGCATTATCTCCTCCAGTCCCGTCCATGTTGCTGCAAATGTTGAGAAATCGTTCTTTCTGACGGCTGAGTAATATTCCATTGTATATATGGACCACATCTTCTTAATCCAGTCATCTGTTGAAGGGCATCTCGGCTCCTTCCACAATTTAGCTATTGTGGACAATGCTGCTATGAACATTGGGACTTTTGCAATAGTCCTTTTGATAGATAAGCTGTTCACAAACATGCTTTTCTCTCTCCTTCTGAAGCACATAATATTCCACTTCCCTGTTTGGCTGAAGTTACAGCAGCTATTTGCTCCAATTTTTCCCCACCCCCCACCAATAAAAAGACACATGGGTAGAACATTTTTTAAAATTTTTTTTATTTAAAAAAAATATTTATTTATTAGAGAGAAAGAAAGAATGAGAGTGCAAGCGGGAGGAAGGACAGAGGGAGAGGGAGAGAGACCATCAAGCTGACTCCCTGTGGGGCATGGAGCCAACACAAGGCTTGCCATGGGGCTTGATCTCACCACCCTGAAATCGAGACCCTGAGATCATGACCCAAGCCAAAATCGAGAGTCAGATGCTTAACAGACTGGGCTTCCCAGATGCCCCTTACATGGGTAGAAAATTGTAGAATGAGGACATGTTTTGCCACTTTGAATTACCTCTGCCATTTCATGGTAACTGCCCACCAGTCTCAATTCTGGAGTGAAAAATTACATTCATGCAAAGTGGTGTCCTCTAGTTGGCAATTGGCATGTAGTATGGGTGAGAAATGTCTTTAAAAAATTAAGCCACTGCGATCTGAGGTTTTTTTTTTTTTTTTAATTTCTCCACAATCTTGACTATACTGATTTAAAGGTAATTAGAATTTGGACCAGCATTGAGTTAGGCAAAGGGAAATGTAAAAATGTTACTTTATGGTCATGATACTGCTTAGACTGTCTTGAGTCCATCCTCTGGCATTCTGGTTTTCTGTAACTTTACAACACCTAGCTCTAAGGCCCTCCCAGGTTTCCATGAGATATACAGTATCATTTTAGGTGATAGCATATAATCCTTGGAAACTTAAAATCATATAACATTTAGAAAAGAGATAAGCAAAGGGCACACAAAAGCCATAATAATCAAAGAAAACTTAGAAAAAAATTGAAAGCATGATTTTTTGAAAAAATATTTAATTTCAGTGTACTTAATATACAATGTTATATTAGTTTCAGGTGTACAATACAGTGATTCAACAGTTCCATATATTACTCAGTGCTCATCATGGTAAGTGTACTCTTAATCCCCTTCACCTACTTCACCCATCCTCTCACCCACCTCCCCTCTATTTGTTCTCTATAGTTAAGAGTGTGTTATTGGTTTATCTCTCTTTTTTTTCCATTTGTTCTCTGTTTGGTTTCTTAAATTCCACATATGAGTTAAATCCTATGGTATTTGTTTTTCTTTCATTGTCTTGTTTCACTTAGCATGATACCCTCTAGATCCATCCATGTTGTTGCAAAAAGCAAAATTTCATTCAAAAAGCATGATTTTTAAGGATTACCTTCTTCCTAAGATTTTTCTGACCCTCTATTATTATTAATTTTATAGTTTCATTTAAATTTTATTCTTTATAGATATTTTCTATTGAAATGTATTTGACATATAACATTATGTTAATTTAGATGTACGTGTTGATTTGATACCTTTATATACTGGGTACGATTGCCATTGTAGCAATAGTCAGCACTTCTAGCATATCACATAATTGTAATTTATTTTTTTGTTAGAATAATTAAGATCTAGTCTTGTTACAAGTTTCATTATTATAATTCAATATTGTCATCTACATTCACTATCCTTTTCATTAGATCTCCAGGACTTATTTACTAGTTCTAAGTTTGTACACTTAAACAACATCTCTCTTATTCCCTACTCCGCAGTCCTATGAACCACCATTTTGCCCTCTGTTTCTACAAGTTGGGCTTTTTTTAGATTTCATATGTAAGTATATCATACAGTACTTGTCTCTCTCTGTTTGACCTATCTCACTTAGCATAATGTCCTCAAGGATTTCCTTTTTTCTCATGACTGAATAATGTTCCATTGTGTGTGTATATACACACACACACACACACCACATTTTCTTTTTCCATTTATCTATCAATAGGCACTTAGGTTGTTTCCAGAGCTTGGCTATTTTGAGTAATACTGCAATAAATGTAGGAGTCCAGAAATCTCTCAGATTTCCTGTTTTCATTTTGTTACCCAGAAGTGGAATTACTAGATCATACGGGAGTTCTATTTTTCGTTTTTTTTTTTTTTTTTTTTTTTTTTTGAGAAGCCTCCCTACTGTTTTCCACAGTGCTGATCCAATTTACACTCCTACCAGCAGTGTATAGGGTTCCCTTTCTCCACGTCCTTGCCAGCGCTTGTCATCTCTTATCTTCTTGCTGATAGTCATTATAACATGCGTGAGGTGATATCTCGTGGTTTTGATTCACGTGTCCCTGATGATTAACAATGTTGAACATCTTTTTATGTACCTGTTGGCCATTTGGATATCTTTCTTAGAAAAATATCTACTGAGTCTTTTTGGCCATTTTTTAATCTACTGTTTTTTAATAAGTGGAATAGGGTACCAGTTTCAGCAATATCAGCTAGAATCCTAATAGAAATGCAAATTCCTGAGCCCCAGATGAGGATTTCAGAAAACTGTAATACCACACTACCACCAGTAGTGTTAATATGACCTCCCTTCTTTAAACTCTTAAGGCTTTTTAAATTTTTCTTTCTGCAATTGTTACAACCCTTAACATGGTCTACCTAATTGCTAGTGATTTATATATCTTATATTTTTAGTTGTGTGTATGTTCCCAGGAGCTGTGAACTATCTTTACAGCTTGTATTCTCCACAGTATAGAGCAGTTGTCTCATAGTAGATATTCAAAGAACAGGACTCGGTATATGGGTCCTTGATCTTAGTCACAAAAAAATAGAGACACAGAGATTTGTTAAATGACACTGGATATCTCATGGAAGCCTGGGAAGACCTGAGAGGCAGAGAGCTAGTGACAACACCCAGTCACCACCTTAAAGTCCCTCCAAGGAAGCATTACCATCTTTACTACTGCCATGGCCCCTGACGTTTTCTAGCGGGGGCTCTGCAACCTTCTCCCCCCCCAAAATGGTGCTTTCAACAGTGTATTTAACAGACACTAAATTCTGGGAAAAATTACCGACTCTTCTCTTGGCTCACTTCCACATTCAGGTCTTTCGTGAATGACTATGGATAGAGGAACCTAAGTCAGATGCCTAGATTCCTGGCAAGGAAGGCATATACTTTGGCAGTGCAGAACTCATAATGTGGGCAAATTTCAAAATGAAGGTTATTTGGTGATTTATTCTGATCACAGACTCCCAGAAATAACCTAAGCCTGGAGTGTGAGAGATATTTTTATTTATTTTTTTATTATTATGTTTTTTATCTCTCTTTTACTTTTCATGCTATCCTTTATATTCAAATTTCTGCCTCCCCCTCCCTCTTTTCAGTAGCAACTGGAAGCCCTTTGTCTAGGTCATCTATAAATGTGTTATGTAGCACATGGTTTGAGACTGTAATGCCCAATAACTTTGTCCTGTTGCTTATTGGTTATAGGTTTACCTTTTGACCTTATGTAATGTTTCATGTGATGCCTAATTGGCCATTTGGGGAGAGGGTTAGTGACCTCACTGACAATATAAAATGGCCAAACATGTTCCCTGTAACTTCCAATGAGTAAGATAAAAAAAGGAACAAATGCTAAAATGGCTGTGTGAGCAGCTTTTCTTTTAATGAAAATGGAAAACCCTCAGCACGAATAAAAGCCTTTTCTAGCATTATGGTTTATGCATTCCTACTTCAATATAAACTTTTGCTCTAGTATTAGTTGCAAGAATAATTGTATGCTTTCTAGTCAGTAAAATACGAGGAGGGTTAAACCCTTGACGAAATTTTCTGCGATAAGATATATTAAATGGAAATGATTAAATAATTGATAATTCAATATTGGTGGAATGAAATATCAAAGAAGGAGATGACAGTCTCTAATGAAATAATGATATCTAATGAGATATCTAGCTACTCATCTTCACTTTCTAGATGAAATACATTTTTGAAACTATTACTGCCATCATTTTCCAGAAGCCAGTTCTTCATTACATCTCTGGCCATTTTCTCTCATTTAACCTGAATAAGTGACTATTACAGTTCAAATCAATTTCAGGTGAACTTTCATCTGACATCTGCGTGTCTAAGACACTTCCAGTCCCCTCTGCATCCCATCATGCACCAACTAACCTTTACCTTCCATGGACCCCTCTTTCATGAACTTATGACCTCTCTTCTATCCCAATTTGTTCTTCATCTAACTATATAATCCAAAGTTGCTTAGGTTTGTTTTACGTCCCCATCTCATCTCTTTCTCAAAATTTAAATTCTTGAAGAGAAGTTCCAAGCATATTCTTTATTATTTCTCTTTAGTTCTTGTTCCTCACACAAAATATGGTATAAATGTGTGACTGAAGAGGCACGCATCCAAGATCTCTCCCTTCAGCCTTTTACTGATATCAGCAATTTTACTCCTGACAAACTTGTAGTTATATCTTAAACATTAACTTCTCTGGCTGGACCTCTCTCTTTTTTCAAAAAAAAAGAAAATAAAGATTTTATTCACTTAGAGAGCGAGTGCACATGAGAGCAGGAGGGGGAGCAGAGGGAGAGGGACAGTCTCCACACTGAGAGTAGAGCCTGATGCAGGGCTCGTTCCCACAACTCCGAGATCATGACCTGAGCCAAAATCAGGAGTCAGATACTTAACCAACTGAGCCACCCAGGTGCCTCTGGCTGGCCCTCTCTTAAAATAGTTTCCTGTACTGGAAGGGGTAATACATTAATCCAAAGCATCTTATTATAAGTTTAATTGGAGGCTTTATCTAATGTCAAAGGCCCAAGTTCTGAGAATAGAACACTGCAATGTGGAAGTGGCTCTGAATACGAGAGGTATGAAAGCCCCCACATGGAGACAGAGGGGGCACCTTTCTATATAAGAAATGTTGAGGGATTTGGTTGAAAGAGACATTAAGGGATTTGCCTTGAAGGTGCATGTTTGTTTCCAGAGGATGGTTTGGGGCAAGGTCTGGTAGAGACTTTAAGGAGCTAAAGTTCCTTCAAAGCCAACCTTGGTATGACTGCTATAAAGGCAAATGCTGAGGAGTTAGGCACTAGTTCTGGTACCTGCAGGATATTCATTTAGTCAACAAATGTATAATTGGTGTCAAGTATTATTTTAGGTGTTAATGATCAGTAAAAAATGAGACAGTATTACTAAGTCACACATGGAACTGAATTTCAGCTCTTGTGACTTGGTTATCATGGCTCTTTCAAAGCCACGTGGAATGTTTCTTTCCTTATAACATTTCTGAAAATTAATATGGCCATTCAGTGCCCCTTTTCATGAGAGGTGTATTAGATAATACAACAATATTGAAACAATAAATCTGCCCAGTAAAAATCAAGCACAACAGCTACTCCATCACAATGAGTTGCTCTTCTCATCAGAAGTACCGCCCTTGGGAGAAAATAGGAAATAAGCCCATATTTCCTGGGGTCCTGATATGTCCTTCTGGGATGGGGTTCATAGGTAAGTGGTAAGGAGTCAATGTAAAGCACAAAAAAGATTAGTAAGAAAATGTCTCAAGCAAGGAGAAATACCAAAAATACAGTGAAGGCTGCTGGCAGGTCATCTTCATGTAAAGACGTGTATCTAAATCCTCTTAACATGTCGCAGACTCATCTTTAAGCCATGGGCCCCTCAGACTTCCCCACCCTAAGATGTACAAAGAGCAAACCACTGCTTTGGGGCAGACGCTCACAGTTCGGTTAAGTTTTTCCTAAGGAGCACATGAGTTTGTTTTGAACAAATTACTGGTTTAAAAGTAAAAGACAATTTATCCTCAAAGCAATTTGTGTCTTTATAAGACCAAGTATTTGCCAAGAGGATAAACTCTGCATGACCAGCAAAAAAGTCTCCCTTCAGTAATCCCCTGATTTTACTTTAGATAAGTCTATTATCTCGTAACCATGTTAGACAAAATAACTTAAATTTCAAAATATAGTATTCATAAAAGAGAAGTTTAATGTGTAACATTTTAAAGAACAAATAATCAGAGTAGAAAAATGCGCTGATTACCACCAACTTAGTAGCTCAGAATAACACATATTTGTTATCTCATCGTTTCCATGAGTCAGGAGTTTGGGCACAACTTACTTGAGTCCTCTGCCTCAGGACCTTTGCTGCGGGTCTCACAAGGCTGCAACAAGGTGTCGGCCAAGGCTGCAGTCTCATCTCAAAGTTCTGTTGAGGAAGGATCTGCTTCCAAGCACCTGTGAATGTTGGTAGAATTCCATTCCTTGCGGTTAAAATGACTGAGTGTCTCACTTTCTTCCTGGCTGTTGGATGGAGGTTTCCTTTATTTCCTTGCCATGTGGGTCTCTCCATTGGACAGCTCAAAACACAACAGCTTCCTTCATCAAATCCAGCAAGAGAGAAAGAGTCCCCTAGCAGGATGGATTATAATCTTATGTACTATAGCCACAGAAGTGTTAGCCCATTACCTTTGCAGTACTCACATGATTAGAAACCATTTGTAAGATCTGCCCACACTCCGGGAGAGAGAATTACACAGGCGTGATGTAAGAAGGTATAACTGGGAGTTATCCTCGAGCCTTCCCACCTATATGACCCCGAATTATTCATGTCCCTCCATCTGAGCAGTACATTCACTTTCTGTTAAGGTCTCCGGTGTCTCAGTCCATCACAGCACCTGCTCAAAGTCTGGATTATCACCATCTGAATCAGATACGAATGTGGAGGAGGTGTCTTGGGTGTGGGTTCTCTCTCTCTCTCTCTTTTTTTTTTAAGATTTTATTTCTTTATTTGAGAGAGAGAGAGAGAGAGAGCATGCACGAGCAGGGGGGAGGGGCAGAGGGAGAAGCAGACTCTCCCCTGAGCAGGGAGCCCAATGTGGGACTCGATCCCAGGATCCTAGGTTCATGACCTGGGCTGAAGGCAGACGCTTAACCAACTGAGCCACCTAGGCACCCAGGTATGGTTTCTCTTGATCTATAGATGTGTAAAACTTGAAAGACAAGTTTTCTCCCCTCCATACCCAAAATACAATGGTGGGACAAATACAGAAAAATGCCCATAGCTGTTCCTGTTCAAAAATGGGGTACAGGAAAGGTGCTTGGGTGACTCAGTTGATTAAGCATCCAACTCTTGGTTTCAGCTCAGGTCATGATCTCACAGTTGTGTGATCGAGCCCCTCATCAGGCTTCGCACTCAGCATGGACAGAGTCTGCTTCAGATTCTCTGTCTCTTCTCCTTCTGCCCCTACCTGCTCATGCTCTCTCTCAAATAAATAAAATCTTAAAAAAAAAAAAATGGGGACAGGAGAGATACAAAGGAGCCATTGGTCTACAGCAATTCTGAAATACAGCTGGGCAAAAGTTAGACATTCCTTAATTAGGTATTAAAGACATGGGAATAATTCTCCATGACTCTTGGTTCCACCCTCTAAATCATTCTTTTAAATTTTTTAAAGTGGTTTTTTAAAAAAAATTTAATATAAAAAGTAGCATTCATTTGCAACTGAGTGGTTTTATCAGTCTGCTTCTTGACAATAGAATTTTAGGGTCCAGCAGACACTTTTCATTTTGTATTCTTTCTTTTCAATCCAAGTTTTCAGTTTTGTTATTGTTGCTGTTGTTTTGTTTTGTTTTGTTTTGTTTTGTTTGGGATTGAAATAACTTTCTTGAAAACTTGGTGGATCTTCTGTAGACTTCACTCGACTAAACAAGAGCCACGCCCACAGAGATCTCTGAGGCCAGCCCTCTCTACCTCCATCTGCTACTAAGAGGGCTGAGAAACAATGTAATTATTTTTTCTATAGGCCTTGATGATGGATTGAGAAGCTCCATTTATCTCCTCTGTCTCATTAATGGGTTCTCTGTGTTTAATGGGTCTGAATACTCTGAGCTTTTGATCTTTCTGAGATTTTCACAAAGCACATAGTCACTTCCTCACTTTTTCTCTCAACCAGGGCTTATCTTGATTCCACTTTTCTTAATAATACTTGCAAACCATTTCTTGACTTGAGCTTCTTTTGCTATGTGGAGAGGTTGAGAATTTTCAAAATAGTCAAGCCATGTTTCCTTTATGTTAAACAGCTCTTCCCTCAATTATGCCTTTCGTCTCACAGTTTCACATAAGCGGGAAGAAGCCACTTTGCTTGGAAATCTTAGCGGGATAACCAACTCCATCACTTACACATTCTCATTTGCACGTAAGTGCAGGATAGAATTTTGGGAAGCTTTCTGCCACTACATAACTGGGATCTCTCCTTTCTCTAGTTTCCAATAACAGGTTCCTCACTCTCCTTTGTACCTTCACCAGCAATGTCCTTGAAGTGCAGATCTCCGCTAACCATCTGTTGAAGGCCCTTTAGGTTGTCTCTATCACTAACGCAACTGTAGTTGGAAACATGGAGTCTGGGCCACCTGCTAATGCCACATACTGGTGCCCTTTGTTCTTACTCGTGCTTTCTCCCAGATGTAGCATTTCCATCTTGTAATGGATTGTTTCTGGGCCCATTCTACTTTATGACTTGGTGTGTTCAAAAAAACCAGTCCATAATAAGCAGTTCTACACACATTTTCACATGGTGCTTTATGTTCAGCATTCTGTATCTACAAGGGCCACATACCATGGAGTATATGTTCATCAAAACATACATAATACTTTAGTGAGTATACCCAGGAGTCTGTGTGTGATTCTCCCACTGCGGCATGCTTTCGTGCTTCACCTTGCATCATTTGTTATCACTGACACTGTCAATGTCACAGAGCCTGGCAAATTGTATGGTCCATGTGGCAGGGACCTGCTGCAGACACCTTTCCTGATTCAAGTCCCATTTAGGCGGCACTCTTCCGCCACCTATCTAGTGTATTGGTCAGATTCAAAGAGATCTAGCCATTGCTGTGCTTCCTTCTCTGTGATAGGGAATAAAGTATGTACCAATTTGTTTTTGACTTTGCAGGAAATGTGTTGGCATGCGTTTGACTACCTGATGTCTAAAAAATGAACTGAAGTCCTAGGTCCCTGAATTTTCATAGGATTTGCCTCTCATCCTCTGAAGCCCATGTGTCTTCCCAAGTCTTTGATATATCATAGCAGCCTCTGAAGCCCATGTGTCTTCCCAAGTCTTTGATATATCATGGCAGCCTACCTGTAGTTTGTTCTAATCACCACGATGCCATAAATTAGTATGTAATAAATCAGTATTAGTTATTAGTATTATTAGTATTCAGTGAGATGCCTGGGCCATTAAGATCTTTCCAGACTACATCATGATAGAGGGTGGTATATTTAATGTGACCCTAAGACAAAACTATAGATGAGTGTTTTCCATTCCCATATAGATGCAAACTCTTTCTGATTCTCTTATCTAATTAGATTCTAAAAGGAATGCATTTGTGAAAGACCTAAATAAGATTTATTAAGTTGCTCTAGCAATGATAGCTCATTTGTCAGTCTAGCTGCAACTCAGGGAGCCTGGGATAGTCTACAGTCATTCTCCAGGATCTCTGTATTTTCTGCAGAGACCAAAGTGGAGATGTAAATGATAGAGATATGAAAGGACCCACCCCTTCACATACTTTAGGTCCTTCATTGTGGCACTAACTTCTACCATCCCTTTGGAGATGCAATATTGTTTTTAATTTACTGTCTTGGCCAGGAGTTGGGACAGTTTCAGAGGTTTCTACTTAGCCTTACCCATTATGATAGCCCTACCCCATAGGCTGAGGACCCAATATGGAGATTCCTCCAATTGCCAAGTATATCAAATCAAATTATACTTCGGGACTAAAGACATTACCAATAGTTGGGTCTATGGACCTAAAGGGTCCTTTGTAAGCTAAGGTTTAGCAAGAAGTTCATCAAATACTTTTTCTTCTAAGCCTTAACTTTAATGTGGAGGGGGAGTTTGTACACACTTTGGATCTGTGGGTAGCAATACCAACTCAATCCCTAGAAAATTCTGGCCATTTTCCTTTACCCAATGTTCCGTACCTCCAGTAAGTCTACATATTTTAAAGGAAAGACCTGTAGGAATCATTAAAGTATATACCTGCCACGGTGTTGCAGCTGCTTCCTCTTAGGTACCTGACCACCTTTTCAGTCAATGGGATCTGAAGCTAAAATTTGGCTAATATTTACGAATTAGGCAAGAGATCATAATTTGGGAATAGGGGTAGCAACTACCCTTAGTATACCGATTCCTTACTCTTACTCTTTTTTTCTGATTAGAGATATTCCCCAGCTGTGTTGTAGACTGTACCATGAGGCTCCATGATATACTAACAGTCTATTCAATTTTTTGCAGGTCTGGGCCCCTTGGTTGTTCCTCTAACCTTGCAGATTGTTAAGAATATTGTGGTTTCTGACTTCCAGAGGTTATGCATCAAAACCTGGCCTCTATTATTTTGGGGCCACATACTTCCATTGGTATTAATGTAACCAGGTCTGTGATCACTTCTACTATCATCTCTAGCCCATAGAAGAGAGCTACCACTGAAGTTTTTAGTGCTGCTGGTGTGCCTTTCACCAGCCCATTTCTGATGAACTTGGAGGACGGCATGTCCTCTGGATATAACCCTTTGGAACATAATTCCCTAGTAGATCTGCTTATCCTGCAAAATATATCCAATATACACATTCCAGACTTTAAGGATCCTGGGTTTTCCTCATCATAATACTGATTTTAGAATAACGGGTTGGCTTGGTTGGAGTCTCTGGAGCTCTGGAGCTCTGGAGCTATAACTCGCAGATTCTCAGTGTCTTGCTCAGCTGTAGCAACTCTTCTACTGCAGGAGACAATTGCCTTTTGTAAGCTGTCAAAAAGGCCCTCTCTCTCTTATACTTCTCTGTCTCTCATACCCGGTTTCTTATTACCCTTCTGTGAGTCACCAGGGCTACTTACTAAGCTAGGACACTGTCATTGCAGGCATTATTCCTTTCCATAGTTTTACAATGCCCGAATATTGTAAACTGGCACAGATGCTTTTCTCACTGGGATATTTTCAGAGGTCATCATTTCTATGAAATATTTACAATTGGGACCCAACCTTATGCTAGGCACTAGGACAAGAATGGGCTTCTTGTTCCCAGAATAGCTGCCAGCAGCAAGATTTGCTTATCTCCTAAAAATCTGGCCTTCAAAAATTCCCTTACGTTTGATCCAGCTCAGCTATTGAAGATTTCTTTAATGGATGGGGTTTTTTGATCTTCTTGCCTATTATATATTTGGGAACTAAATCTCATGGGCATTGTTACATTTATGGGAATGTGAGGATTTATTTCCCCTTTATCCTTGCTTTCTTTATTTTTCTCACCCTAGTTGTAACAAAGAATGACAAGTGTGATGCCTTGTTAGGTTAATAACGCATTGATATTAGGCTATAAAAGAGGCCCTTATTAGCATGAAACAATTTTTCATGCTTTTTGAATGATGGAAGACTTAAGCCTCCTCATTCTTGCCCTTCCAGAATTTGCAACTTAGAGAGGAGGAATACGTAATTGATAACCTTCTGACATCTGTAAATATCACGGCAATGTTTCCTTTTTGATAACTTTAAAAAATACAAATAGATATATTTTTCTAGATAATATTCTTGTAATAATGTATTTTGTAGTTTATGAGTACCCATACTTGATTTTTAAATGTTCATATGGAATCAAATTAATTTCTTATAATTGTGTTCTGTTGATGGTTAATTAAGTATCCCAAAATTTAGTTGCTTGAAACAACAAATATTATTTTACTGTCTCCATAGGTCAGGAATGTCAGTATGGCTTAGCAGGATGCCTCTAGCTTAGGGTCTCTCATTAGGTATCAGTCAAACTCTCAGTTGGTCTGCTCTGAAGGGAGACTAGGGGAAGATCTGCTACCAACGTCACGTGGATGCTGGCAGGATTCAGTGCTGCCTGAGCACGAAATCCTGCAGTGAGAGCCTCAGGCTGTGGAACTGCAGACTTCCATTTCTCACTGGGGGCCAGAGCCTCCCTGTTAGTAGCCTGCCACACCAGCCTCTCTCCAGAGGAACTCAGAGCAGAGAAGCTGGCTCTCCTGAGAGTGAATGAGTCTAAAGAGTGGGTGGGGATGAGCGCTCAAAATGGAAGCCATGGTCTTCATGACATAATCTCCGAGGTGCCACCCCATTACTTCTGCTATATTCTAGTCATTACAAGAGAGTTAATGCCTGTGTCCTATGCTCAGGGCAGGGGATAACACATAGGGATAATATCAAGTGCTGGGGATTAATGGGGATCATTTAGAGGTTGCCTACCTCATTTCACCTCCAACAATTTTGGTATAATTTCTCTCTCTCTCTTTTTAAAAGATTTTATTTATTTATTTGACAGAGAGAAAGGCAGCAAGAGAGGGAACACAAGCAGGAGGAGTGAGAAAGGGAGAAGCAGGCTTCCTGCTGAGCAGGGAACCCGATGCGGGGCTCGATCCCAGAATGCTGGGATCATGACCTGAGCCAAAAGCAGACGCTAAACAACTGAGCCACCCAGGCGCCCCTAATTTCTCTTATATTTTGATGGTGATGTATTGCATAATGCAAAGCACATCATAAACACTTCAGACGTTCTGGGCTCTTCCATTATTTACACTGCTTGCTAGCAGTGTGATTTTTCACAGATTAATCTTGGGGTACCTGATTTCCTTCTGGAAAATACGGGATAATAATGCTTTGCCTATACCACAGGACATAGTTACAATTTTTTTCTGAGAATGGCCCTTACTGTGGCTTCAATGTACATTTGTTAAAATAAAAACAAAAGATGGTTATTAATAATTATTTTCTTTGCATGAAGTTCTTATTCTCTGCATATATAGCAGTCCTGTAAACTTGCAAATAACAGAGTTGTCTTTTTGTGGTTAAACTCCCATGTCACAAACATTATTAGTAAATACACACAATGGAAGGTTTTTAAAAAATTATTTTTTGCCATGTCAGTGGGAACTACCATCATACTTAGACGATGTGAGAAATCGGTTCAGGCTGGTTTCCTCTCTCTGTTTTACTGAGTTATAAAACTACAAGTAGAGTGGGTCGGGCAACCTTAGTTGTCATTATGGCTCTCCCACACCTCTCCACCCCCTTGCAGCATTAAGGACCACTGACTGGAGACTACATGACCTCTTAACCTCTCCTTGTCTCCTCTTTTATTGGTAACATGATGGGAATGGACTAGGTGATTGGGGGGATCCCTCTGAGGGCTTGTCGGTGTCCTGGAAAACTATTATAGGCTGCACCTATTTTCACGGAGAATATTTCCTAGAGCCAATCTCTATAAAGAGAAATTCTTAGCAAATAATCCTTATAAGACTGACTGCTCATAAGGACTTTCCTAGTCTATTTCAAGAATTACATTACATTGATATATTATTAGACATTTCAGCAATGATAAGAAACAAATTTAATTGAGTATCCTGTGTATATTATGAATATATTTTTTAGATATAAGAATAATTGAAGCCATCTGCATAATCTGAAAGAAAAGTGCCAAGATTTATGAATGTATTTTCATTAGATTTTAATGTATTTGCCTATTGTTTTATGTTTTATTTTTAAATTCTATAATAAATTTCATCAATGATTGCATGGGATAAAATAAAATATAATATTACATACTAGAAGGTCAAAATACATATTGGTTTTCTCTATTTTTTAAATATATTGCTTTATTTTATTTAAATAAAAATATGTTTTCACTTAGGCAAAAATCTGGTTATAGAGGTCTTTTTGTTTTATAGTAGAAATGGTTGTGTCGTAGAAATAGTAGAAATAAGATTTTTGTAATGTGCTTTCCATTTCGTCTTTTTTGTGATTTTGTAAATAATGCTGCCTGCCATTCCTTTAGAAATGTGATCCTGAGGTATCTTTGGCAGTGTCCTATGGGGCAAATATAGAGAATAATATAATCTGACACTTAAATAACCATAAATGACTAAATAAATGTCCAAGCCACTAGGGGAAAGAGAAGGTCATAGAATCTGTATTTCAGCTGGCAGAGCAAGAATAAATTTTGCCCTAGAGAATTCAGCTGTGTTCAAGGAGGCAGAGCATTACCTATGTTAACATATTGACAGAGGACAGAGAAGGGTTTAATTAACTCAATAGTTAACCTTAAAAGTTTAAAAGAATCTACAACTGGAGAAGTAGCATCAAATCCATTATCTCTTGACAGAAAGGGTTAGTCATTTGTGTGATAAATATGGAACACCAACTATGTGACATGCTTTCGTGGGGCTTACGATCTAATTGGAGACATTGAAATTAATAAAATTATTAAGTAAATAACTGTGTAATTACAGGCACAGATATATGAATAACCTTATGTGCCATGAGGGTTTTTAAGAGGGGAACTTGAATGAATCTTCAGAGGTCAGGAAAATGTGACCTAAAGTAGTGACTATAGCTGGGAGCTGATAATTGAGGTCATTTGCTGGCTAAGGAAGGAGGGGAGGGAGGAGAAAAGATGGGGACAAAGAGAATAATAGGGCCTTATGGTAACTGTTGCAAGTACAGCTATTCAGTAGCAGCAGGAAACGAGTGAGGCTGGGGTCGGGGGGAGGAAGGAAAATAAAAATGGATGTATCAATGTAGATGAAGATCTTTAGAGGTCCCACACTTTGTAGATATTGTAATATAAGATTTTCTCAAATACTTCACAAAATACAGTGAGTCATAAAGAAGAGGAGCAAAAATTTAATTCTAAGAGGCTGGGGAGATCCATTTTTTGAAATATGAGGATATTCGAAAGTTTATTTCAGGTGCCAATCCTTTACGGTTTCCTGAGCACAAGCTACCCAGTGGGAATTCCAACACTGGCAACATTGTAGGCCATGTTAAATATTCCAGCCTTTGTTTTAAGAAAAGGTAAGCAACTGGTTGCAGAGGGACAAACGATTTGGAGAGAAGACAGGATGGAGCAAGTTCTGATTGGAAGTCATGCAGTAAGACCTTCCAAAGACATTATGTTGAAAAAACGTGTGTGGGACAAAAGAAGACTGACACATCATTAGAAGGTAAAATTAAAATTAGAACATTTATATCGTTGAAATATTTGACAGTTGCGTACAGAGGTGTCGAATCCGAGGAGGGCTCTGGGCTAAGAATATTGTTTTAAGGGTCCTCGAACTGAAGTGAAGACAATACCTAGAGGAGTTCTTGTGTTCACTCTTCCAGTAGCAGAAGAGGAATCTGAAAAGGAGACCAAGAAGGATTAGCCAGAAGTCTAGGGGTATAATCAGAACAGAATGATAAAAGAGAAACTCTGAGTAAAAGAAGGATATAAGGAAACTAACCCAAAGTATCAATTCAGTCTTTAAGGAGACAAAAAAATAAACAAGGAGAACCCATAGATAAGGAAGGAGATTGCCAAATCTCTGGAAACCCAAATCAATGCACTCGATTGTGGGTTGTGCCTTTGATGTCCATCTGGTTTGTTCAAAGAGATTCAATAAGCAAAATCCTTCTATAACCCTTTTCCATGTAATAACTAATTATTGATTGCCTATTATGAAATAGGATTGTGGGGGGGGAGGGTAGAAAGAAGAGGAGGGGGAGAGGTGGGGAAGGGAAGGGACAGTGGATGGGAGGGAGGGAAGCTAAGAGAGGGAGAAGGAGAAAAAGGGAGACAAAACTTTTTTATTTTACTTTCCAGGAGCTTATATTCTAGCAGTGACAAAAGAGTCAGCGTGTTAGGGAGGAAAAAGTTATATAGGGTGTTCAGGGAAAACCTTTTGATACAGTAACATTTGAGCCCAGAATGAGGTGAAGATTGAGTCATTGGAGTATCAGCTTGCAGAGGGAGAGGTAGGTGAAGAGGTGGGGGGACTTGGCTTGTCTGAAAAACTGCTAATGAGGCCAATGACCCTAGAAAAGCGTGGCCATGGGGATAACATGTGGCCAAAATACGTACCGCCTTTTTAGTCACGAAAATGATAATGGTTTGGTTTATATTCTCAGTGAAATAAAATGACAGTAGAAGTGTCCTAGTAGAGATATTACATGACTTCTGTTTTTAAGGGACTACCCAAGCCACTCTGGCTTCTGGGGAGAGACCAGAGTGTAGGGAAGCAGAGTGCGAAATAGGAAGGAGAGCTAAGAGACTTCTAGAGTAGTCTAGGATACCAAAAATCACTGTGAGACTGAGGCATTCACAGTGAAGGTAGTGAAAGGGATAGGAGACAATGTAGACAAATTTGTTAAAGAATTTTATTGAATAGAAGCACAGAGGAATGGAGAGGTTGACGTAGAAGAATGTAAGGTCAGTGTGTGCGCGTGCGTGTGTGTGTGTTTTATTCAGGAGTGTATTAATTTAACATGTGAGTGGCATATGTTGTATATGGATGGGAATGATCCAGAAGGAATAAAAAAAAAGGAAAATAAAAATATTGCTGGAATTATATACTTAAGCAGTGAGCCTTTTTAAAAAATATTTTTGCTTAAGATTTATTTAATAAGTTGGTTATTTATACTTTAGATGAACATAGTATTAGTGTTTGAACTGGGTCGGGGCGTCTGGGTGGCTCCATCCATTAAGCGTCTGACTCTTGATTTCAGCTCAGGTCATGGTCTCAGGGTTGTGAGATTGAGCCCAGCGTTGGGCTCTGCGCTGAGTGTGAAGCTGCTTAAGATTCTCTCTCTCTCTTTCCCTCTGTCCCTCCCTACCAAAACATAATAATAACAAATATATGAATTAAGTGTGTGGTGTCTATATGATTTGCTGTCGGGCTGTGCAATTACTTTCAACATCAGAATTAGCATTTTGAGATAGAATAAGTGGCGTGCTAGAGCAAGCCTGGAATGGATGCATTTCTGTCGTAACTGTTGTAATACCGAGTGGAATGTTCTACCTCTGACTAAAGGTAAGTAGTCCACCAAGATATAATTGAGTTCAAAGTCACTTTGATAGTCTCTTATTCATCAGGACTTTCAAAAGCAAAGATCCCCCCTCCCCCCCCAAAAAAAATCCTTATAGCTGGTGTATTTCAATGAACAGCATGGGTACGGAAATGATCAGCTTAAGTTCTACGTACAAATCCTAGGAAAAATTCAAAGTGAAATCTGATTTTCTATGCCACATTATAATGCATTTCTCATCAACAACCATGCTGTTTTTTCTCTTGTCCAATAATAGTAAACTTTCAGAGAAGACGTATCTTATTCTATTTCTGACTTTTTTTGATTAACAATATCATTTGATACATACATACAAATCATTAAATTACCGTTTGGTAAATGAAAGCTTTACTTTCTTCAGGAAAACAGCTCATGCAGAGATTGCGCAATTTGAACAAAATCCTGACACGGGCCCAGGACACAGTTCAATTGTCACACTGTGATAGGTCAGATGGCTTCAGATGTCCAACAGTCGAAAAATAAGAAGGGGGCAGCACCTGCCCTGTAAGTGGAACAATTATGTTATTGATAGATAGAAATAATGTAATTGGAAAATATTGAAGTGCATTTGAATGAACCACAGGGTAAACATGGATAATGTGAGTAATAATATGGTGAACATGTTCATCTATGTGCAGAATAACAAGGCAGAGGAGGGAGCTGTTCTCTTCGGGAATCTGAAGAGGTTAAAAAAATTGATTCAGATAAAAATATGTGGGTAATGAAAATAATTCCTACTTTGCTTCTAGATTTCCAATAAAAATTACCTTTTAGGGTTTATAGTATTCATTAATTTCTCTAACTTGGTTATTAAATTTACCATCATTATGACGCCAGTCTGCCTAGGGGACGACAGAAAATTCCTCCAATCCAGATTAAAGTAAATTCTACAAATACTGCTCAGCTTCTTTCTGCACTTACTTTAATTTCACAGACTACTACTGATGGCTGTCACATTAATATATCTAGAAATTTTTTTAAAGTGTTGGTTGCATGCAAATTCAGTCTATTGTGTTTCAATGAGTCACTTTGTATTTTCTTTGATTTTATGGCCTTGGGATCTTTTTTTTTTTTTTTTTTTGGAGAGAGCTAGAGCACAAACAGGGGATGGGGGCAGAGACAGAGGGAGAGAAACAATCTCAAGCAGGCACCACTCTCAGCATGGAGCCCAACAGGGGTCTTGATCTCACCACCCTGAGATCAGGACCTGAGCCAAAATCAAGAGTCAAATGCTTAACCCACTGAGCCACCTGGAGGCCCGTCGTTCTTATTTACTGTCTTTTTCTGATCTCACATCTAATATGACAAAAAATCCTGTTGACTCTACATTCAAAATATAGCTGATCATTTCCCTTAATTCTTCTGATTCCATGCTCACCCAAACCACCACCATCTCTCATGTGGACAATCCGAATTGCCTCTTAGAAAGGCATATCTTTCTGACGATCTGTTCAAAGAGCTAACAAAATGATACTGTGTAATCAGAAATTAAATCACGTCATTCTTCTGCTCACAGCCTTCCAATGGCTTGCTTTTTTTTCTCGAATGTAATCTGAAGTCCTTATAAGGGCTTACCCAGCAAAACTTATCATTCATTGCATCTCTCACTTTATCCCCTCATTTTCTCCTTCATTATCCTCTTGCAGGAATGGCATCTTTTTGCAGTTCTGTGTTTTGTGGGATGTTTAGCTGCGTCCCTTACCTCTACCCCCTAGAGGCCAGCAGCACACCCTGCCCCAGGTAAGAAAATACAAAATGTCTCCAGACATTGTCAAATGTTCCTTAGTGGGTAACATCATGACTCCCTCTATTGAAAACTACTGATTTAGAGGAACCTAGAGACCTAGGATTCATAGCTATTATGTTCTTGAATTCATTTTCATTTTCATGTTCAAGTGTTTTATAATTCATAACTGACTGGCTAACTTTCCCAACAAATCTTGGATGTTTGGTAAACAATACATTTTCTTTCGGAGGAGAGATCTAAAAGTAAAACTTGGCTACATTACACACCATGTAATAGACAAATTGGGTTGTCTTTAAAATACTATGGAAACTAACCCATGTATAATACAAAATTATACTAAACCTTTACCATCACAATGGAACTATTTTCTGAACACTGAAGATGTGCTTCCAAAGAGAAATCAAGATTATTTTTTAAAAAATTGGTCTCTATATAACTTTTTTAACATAAACATTTTTATATAAAATACTTATATCCGACTTTGTTTTGTAAAAAAACAAACAAACAAAACACTCCAATAAAACCAAAAGCACTTATTTAAATGCACAAAACAATAAAGGTCTATTTAGCTCACAAGCTTACAACTCAGCTGGGAGGTTGTGCTGACCAGAGAGAGATGGGTTCAACTAGTATCAGGGAGCAAGCTTTCGTGCCTGTGGTCAGCTGCAAGTCAGCTAGGCGTGTTTGCTGATCTTGACTAGACTAGCACACATGTCAAAGCCATGGCTTTGAACCAAGTTGTCCCCATTGCACAAGGTGTCTGATTTTCTAAAAGGTTGATGTGGGTTTGTTCTCATGACAGAGGCTGAGTTCCAAAAGAGAAGGAAATCCCACTCAGCCTTTTGAGGCTCAGGTTAGCAATGACACACTATCACCTCTGCTGTGTTCTGTTGGCCAAGAGAGATCCCGAGGGCAATTCAGATTCAGGGCTTAGCAAAGAAGACTCCTCTTAGTGGTGGGAGCCGTCAAAATCCCTTTACAAAAGGATACTGGGAAACCACTAATGGAATCATTACCATGCACCACATGAATATTTTTTTTGAATGTTTGAGAATTCCCACCTGTATTCCCCTTTCTTCAAGTCCTTAGGGTTTCAATATTTAAAGGCAGTATCAATCCTGTCTTGTTCAAACAGGTAAACACTGGACATCCTGCTTAATTTGGCATTTGGTGACATACTCAGCATAGCAGAGCCCAATGGCCAAAAAGAAATAGAACTTCAATTTTTCTTGGAAGTCATAAGTGATCTTCTCAGATATTTACACTCCTGTAAAAGGCATTTTTACAAAGTAAATTTGAACATTAAGGTCTGCTTTGAATAACAAATGTTTACTCAAAAATAATTATCAATGTAACATAAAAGGAGAAAATCTAAAATCACTCCCAAGAAAAAATTTTAATGACTTTTCATAACTTAATGTTTGCTTTTTGGGGGATTATAAGCCTCTTCAAACATGGCATTTGTGTTTATGCAGAGAATACTTATTTGGGCTTTACTTAATTAGAATCAAACAATTCCTTTTTTTCATTAGCACTTGGAAAATAATGATCCATGCCAACTGAGTAGAGTCAAAACACTTTAAACATTGATTTGTAAATATTTGAAACCATAGTAATTCTTTCCTTAAAGACACAGGTTTTCAAAAGAGTCCTTTTTTAAAATTTTTTTTAAGATTTTATTTATTTATTTGACAGAGATAGAGACAGCCAGCGAGAGAGGGAACACAAGCAGAGGGAGTGGGAGAGGAAGAAGCAGGCTCATAGCGGAGGAGCCTGATGTGGGGCTCGATCCCATAATGCCGGGATCACGCCCTGAGCCGAAGGCAGGCGCTTAACCGCTGTGCCACCCAAGCGCCCCAAGAGTCCTTTATTTTTGTGCAAAAAATAATTTAATTTTTCTCTATTTAAATTTTACACAAAATGTGAAAGGTGAATACCAGGGATTAGAACGAGAGTTTATGATCTTGTCCTCAATTCATGTATTTCATATGATACCGACAGAGTAGCTCCTCTTTACTAGCAAATATTCTGAAAGTATGATTAAGCTTTGATAAAACGGAGTTTACTTAATTCTTTATTATAAATGTATCATATATATGATATATAAATGTAATAATATTATAAAAATCAATACAAATCTGTTAGAAAAATATATTGAGCCTGGACTCCGGGAACCAAACTGAGGGTTACAGTAGGGAGGGGGTGGGGGGATGGGGTAACCGGGTGATGGGCATTAAGGAGGGCACGTGTGGTGATGAGCACTGGGTGTTATACGCAACTAATGAATCGTTGAACACTACATCAAAAACTAATGATGTACTATATGGGCTAATTGAACATAATAATAAAAAAAGAAAAAGAAAAAGAAAAAAAGAAAAACATATTGAGGATTTTAACAAATTTGGAAGAAAATGCTAAAACATGTCACTAATTTTCTTCTTTATATTTTTCTATCCATTTTAATTATTTCCACAATAGAGTTGCATTTATTTCATAATCAGAAAGAAATAACAAACTGATCATTTAACAAACTGAACAAAATCAGCAGATGCTCTTTTCACTTGACATATGATTGCTCACTTTTGGCACATGAGATCTGTTTGAAACAGATTTTTATACACATTAGCAAATGTTTCCTGTTTCCTTCTCATTAACAACAATAATAAGTATAAAAACACAAACAACAACTCTAGCAGTTGATACGTACTAACGGCATTCTACTTATCTAGTCCTGTTCTAAACAGTTTACATATATCTGCTCGTTTAATTCTCACAACAATATAAGGTACAATTATTATTCCCACATTACAGATGAGAAAAGTGAGATAAGAGAGATAATTTAACTTACCCAAGGTCACAGCCAGGAGTGGCAAAAAAAGAAAAGTACTTGTGAATTAATCAGTGTTTCTTCTAGTGCCTTATTGGTTGTTATGTGTCTGTTTTGGAAAATGTCTCCAAAGAAGACACACTACTGCACAGTAAAATATATGATTTTCTTGGACTTGTTCATAAAAGTTTGACATTAACTAGTAGAAATCCGTTTGTTTGTATTTAGAGTACTTGCAATATGAATCTCAGAGAAACCTTAGGAAGGATTTTAGTGTATATTAAATATTTGTACTAATTAATACATTATATTTAAGAATAAAGTAATTTTAATGTGATTTTATGAATATATGGAAATTAAGTAAAACTAATACAATTAAGTGCATTCAGTAAAGTGAATAAAAACAGAGAGATGCGTATTATGCTATACAATTGACTCGTTTAATCATTTTAACAATTTATTTGATAGGCATTGGTTTAGTAGTTATCTACTGATGCTTAACAAAATACCCTAAAATTCAGCAGCTTGAAACAATGAATATTTATTACATCATAGTTTCTTTGGGTCAGGAATCTGGGCACAGTTCAGCTGTATGCCTCTGAACGAGGGTCTCTCACAGAGTTGTAACGCAGTTGTGGACCAGGGCTATAGTCATCTCAAGGCTCAACTAGGGGAGAACTGCTTTCAAAGTCACCCGCATGATTGCTGGCAGGTCGCCAGTCTTTGCTGGCTGTGGGCCAAGACATCAGCTCCTTGCCACGCCTCCCCTCCTTAGGCAATTCACCATGTAGCACCCTAAGCTTTCTCAGAGCAAGTGAGGAAGACAAGAAGACAGTAAAAAAGAACAATAAACTGGAAGCCACAGTCACTTTAAGAATATTCTCAGAAGCGACTTCCTATTACGTTTTGCATATTGTCTTCCTTTGAAGCAAGTCACTGGATCCAACCAAGGGGTTTCACAAGAAAGTGAATGGAACGAGGCAGGATCATTAGGCACAATTTCAGCTCTTGCTTATTCTAGGGCATTTGTTTTTACAGGTGAAGAAAGTGATTCCTATTTAAATACTGAGAAAGAGATAGAGCCGAGATTTGTGCTCATGTCTGGCTCCATATCTATAACTACATCATATTTCCCCCAATGACTGCTTATATCTAGCAGTGATAAGAGAGACACCAAATTCACCATAGTAAAAGATAGAGTGAAATCAATATATGAAGAGCAGTGTAAATAGAATGTTTGTAGGTTTCTATGACAATATACGGGATCTGGTATAGTCAACTGAAAGAGGAGGAAAAGCTTGAGCCTGGTTTATAGTCAACTTGAAATGTGGCTTTAAGCCAAAAGTGACTGCATTAAATTTACACTCAGTGAAGGCCTTGAAAGACAGTAGAGAAGGAAAATCTTCTCAATGTGTACAGTGTCAGGCAGGACATCCGCTTTGTAAGGAAAACATTAAACCATTGTGAGAATACGTACATATTCCTGTGAATAGAAGGACTAGAAGACCAGAAAAGGAGATCTGCTATGTGTGTGCATGCACACATATATGGAGTGGGCACAGATGTACAGATTTTTGTATCAAATGTTTGTGCCACCAGAAAGCATCCATGATGGAAAGGATACCGAACAAGGCCAGCCCAGAAGTGGCATGCTGGGGTACGTGCATGGATGGAGTGATCATAGTGGTGGAGAAAAAAATGCCACTTATGGTGCCAACAGCATGGATTTACACTTGCCTAGGCTAACGTTGTTACTACCGTCACCAAACGTACAACCTGACAACCACAGAGACCAATTCTGAGCCCTGATTTGGTTTTATTCCTCCAGGAGGGCAACCTGCTGCTTGGTGGTTAGTAGACCAGAGTGGGTTTCCCTTATCTTGGAGGGCTAGCAGTTTGTTCTTTCCAGGATAGAAATATAGTCCAGATATGGGATTTTCTTCACCCACAGAGTCTCAGCCAGCTCCACTATCCTGGGGCTTACGAATTGCCTGGCATACAGGTATTGAATCACATACAGCCCAACAGCTGACAAGAAGACCTTTTCGAAGTGAAAAAGTGTGGGGATGGGCTAATTATCATGGGATCTGCTGGTCATATCACATGCTGCACCAGCCATAAGCAGGAGACCTAAGAAAATGTTGGCCTGCCTTACCGAAGGCACAGCTGTAGGGCTAGCTCAGGAGAAAATACTCCACAACCATTTGGTGTCATTCTTCTGGACACAGTGTATGCATTAAACCAGAGACCTCTATATGGCTCTGTGTCCCCCCAAAGAAGGATGCACAGGTTAAGGAATAAGAAGTAGAGGCAGGAGTGGTCTCACTTATCATTGTCCCTGAAGTTTCAGGTGGACACGTCTGAGCTCCATCAAGTTAGAAGTCATGGTCTCCATAAGGGCATATTCTTGCCCAGGGTCACAGATAGGATACCATGAAATACAAGCTCAGGGGCACCTGGGTGGCTCAGTCAGTGGAGTGTCTGACTCTTGGTTTTGGCTCAGGTCATAATCTTGAGATCTTAGGTTGGAGCCCCACAGGGGCTCTGGGCCAGTGAGGAGTCTGTCTATCCCTTTTTCCCCCCTCTGCCCTTCCCCACATACACAGATAAAATCTTAAAAAAAAAAAGAAAGAAAGAAAGAAAGAAAGAAAGAAAGAAAGAAAGAAAGAAAGAAAGAAAGAAAGAAAGAAAGAAATACTGAACTCTGGCTGCTTCCAATGTAGTTTGGATTCCTTGTGTTCTGGGACCAGCGGGAAAGAAGATTCACAGGTCAGCAGAAGTGATTGACCATGGTGAAGAGTTGGTAATAGAAGCCAGCCATTCAAACCTTCACCCGAGACTCCTCTAATGGGTTGCCTTTTTTTGGGGGGGACTGCCTGTCATCCTGATCAAAAGTTTCTCATAGCTATACTGGAGTCTGAATCTCTCTGTAGGTTTTCATCTTTCACTATATTTTTAAACAGGCATCAGATCTGAATAATGGTCTGAGTCTCTTCCTGCTTACTCCTGCCTCCTCTCCCCTTTATTCTGTAAGGAGATTTCTTCAATAACTATGCAAGTCCAATTCTGTCTTGAAATCTTCTGGAGGGCCTGAAAATACAAGGTTAGACAGGTAAGTTGAGCTTGAACTGGGATAAAAACCTGGCTTCAGCTTAGTTACATCCCTGCTTTAAGCATCAAATCATAGTGTCATTAGCTTACTTTTCATGAAATAAACAGCTGATTTGTTCATTCATATACCTCCAAATATAACAGGTCGTCAAAGTCAGCCAAAATTCTGACACACACACACAAGTCCACACACAACTTAGAGAAAAATGTAAGTATTATAACTGAATTCTTCAAACTATTTGACCATTTTAAAAGTCTTAAAGTTTTTTAAAAAATCACTAACAGAGAGAGAATATGGCAATTTATGTGTAGTGCAAAGCTCTTCTTCAAACTTAATTTTGAAAGAAATAATTCAAATGGACCTTGGGATAAAAACTATTTAGTGCAAGTATACTCACTGATCACAAGAGTACTTCCAATCCCTTCACACCATTCACAAAAATAAATGCCAAGTAGTTTAAAATTTTAAAATGTATAAAAACAAAAGTATAAGATATTAGGAGGAATTATAATAAAATATTGTGTGTGTTTTAATCTCTGCCCGGCTCCCTAACAGCTCCTAGATGATGGACAAGCTATTCATCTTTTTGTGTCCCAGCTTTTTCATGTATAAATGAGATTACAAATCGATTCTTTAATATACGGTATATCAAAGATTAAGGGAGTTAATGCATACAAAGTTACAAAAGGGTTCCTGGAACATAATAAGCAATGAATAAATTCTAACTCATTATTAGTAAAAAAAAAAAAAAAGAAAAGAAAAGAAAAAGAAAAGACACAGAAAGATAGTGTTTAATTATACTCTATTCAAATGAAAAATTCTGTGCCACAGAAGAAATCAAAAAACATTAAAAAACAAGTAACAGGGTTTCTGAATGCCTGTAACAAGCCTGAAAAAACAAAAAAAAAATACATACACAATAATAATAGTGGTTATTTCAAGGAGAGTGAGAAAGCGTCCTTGATTAGTGGACTTTTTTTTTTTTTTTGAGATAACATCCATCCTATTTCTATGTGTTTTCCTTTTCCTTAAAAATTTAATTCATTTTGAAAAAGTAATATCTGCACAGGACAATAAATAGAAAATGTATACAATTTTAAAAATTGACAAGGCACAAGATATATCCGACATATCCAATATTGAATATATCCAAATTATGTGTGTGTGTGTGTGTGTGTGTGTGTGTGTGTATCTTGAAAATCTTTCCTTACCAGAAATATCTGGGTTGAAGGATAGATACATTTTTAGTTTTAAAGGTTATAGCCAAAATAACTCGATGGATGTTTACAGTCCAATCAGTCAGTGCTCATTACTTTCCCTTTTTTATGAGTGAGGTAGAGCACCTTTTAAATGTTTATGACAGATTCCTGATTCCTGCCTCTAAATGCTGCACATTCTTTAGGTAAAATACTTCCATTCATTAGAAGAGTTATGCTGTTAAACACAATAACATCACAGATGTTAGACAAATATATCAGACTTCAATGAATTATTCAGATGATTAAAGAGAATTGCAATCCCTACCATGAAAACTTACTCCATATTTTAGTGTACAGATTTCATTTTCATGATATGTGCTGGACTGGGGGTGGGATATGTCAGACCAGGACCCCCACCTTCTCCCTTCTTTCAGTGATGCCTATTCTATTCCAGGTATAGTGTATTTCCACAGATTCAACTTGCATCAGAATAACAGGATCTCAGCGGAGACTGAGTAGGTCCCCTTCATCTAGGGGTGCAAAGTAACCCACTCATCCTAGTGGGATGTCCCATTTCAAATTCTGGTATATATCTCCTCTGTCAGGCATAATGGGGCTCAGTGTTCCCAGCACCATAGCACTTTGATCCACAGTAAGAGTTAGGACAATGGCTATTTCCCGAGACTTCCATACCCTTACAGTACTGGGTGCCTTGGCAGGCGTCCCCAGTCTGGAATATGAGACAATAGGCTCCACTGGTTGATCATTCAAATGTATTAAATCTTGGGATAGTACTTTACTCCACCCGGCCAAGATGGTTTTAGCTGGTAATGATTTCACCTGCATCTCTAACATTCTATTTTCCCTATCAACCCTGCTGCTTGCAGGGGGTAGGGGAGATGGAACCTCCATGCAATATCATCTTCTTTTGCCCAGCTTCGCATGTTGTGAGCTCTGAAATGTGACCACTGATCACTGTCTATTCAACAAGGATATTCGTACATGGTGCTCAGCTTCTCTAATCCCCTAATGGTAGCAGCCTGGTCTGCACAACCACAGAAGAAAGCTTGAGTAAGGCCAGCCACAGTTCATACAAACCACAGCAAATTTAGAACCCTCATTCAGAGGGAGGGGACCAATATAATCAATTTGCCAATGCCTCCCCAGTTGGAAACTCTAATGAATGGCCCCAGGCTCCTTTGGCAGTTGCCTTGAGTGCTGCTTAGAACCCACAGGACATGTTGTTACTGCATTAACCAAGTCACTACATTTGGGGGGCAGTCCAGCATCCTCGGCAATACGCTATTCCACCCAGGTGCTATTGTGGCCACTTTCTATGCATCCAGTCTTCTGTATCTACTGAAGGATCAGTTGCTAGTTGCCTACCCAAGCTAGGGTATCAGCTCCCTGATCGGCCAACCATCTTGGCCGGGTGGAGTAAAGTACTATCCCAAGATTTAATACATTCGAATGATCAACCAGTGGAGCCTATTGTCTCCACTATTGTCTATTGGCTAGGGTATCACCCTGTGACTCAGGGTGTGGAAGAGAGTAAGGACTGCCTGAGGCTCTTATAGGTAGACCCAAGTGTCTTTCCCCATATCCTGACCCCCACAGGACTTATTCATGATCATCCATCCCTTGACTTCCCATTGTCCAAGCCATAGGGTGAATCCCTTTTAGAACAGCCCATCTGTCAGTACAAAGGCTTAATAGCCATGGCTCATGAGTGATCGCTAGCCAAACTGTCTGAGTTTAGCCCACTGGCTGCTGTGTTTTTCTCCTTTATCATTTAGATGATGTCAGTGTTTGGCTGCATAGTGACTGCAATCCACGCGGGCAGTTTGCCCTAGTTAGACCCGTCTGTATAAGACTTCAGTGGCAGAGGCCGGCACGGGAATGGTGTGGGGGTCTTTGTAGGATCTATGTACTTGGCAGGACCTAGGAGCACCCATGTTTCTGGACACAGTGGGCTGGCACACCGGGTGCTCCTCTGCTGCTGATAAGCATGCCACTTAGTGTGCGAGTTTGAGCTACGGCAGAGGTGGGCCAGTGGCATGTATTCTCAGCCCCTCTTCAAAAGGAACAGAAGTTCTTACCATAATATGCTGCTGCTTCTTGAGGAGTGCTGTGTACACGGCTAGGAGCTATTGCTCTAGGGGTTTATCAGGCTTCCGTACCCTTTTAGAACCAGGATCAAAATCCTAGCGGTACTCTGTCCTGTTGTCTCTGCCACGGTGCCCAATTCATGTCTTCCAGAGTCATAAACACCTCTAACTCAGATGATAGCCCTGCTCAGGAGATGCCCAGAACTTTAATCTGTTCCGCTAGTAGCTTTGTCTGTTCAAAGGCTGCTTGCTGCTCTGATCCCTGGTCCCATATGTACCCTTTTTTAACCAAATGGTTTAAGGGAAAGAAATACTGTGCCAAGTGAGGAATGAATGTCCTTCAAAATTCCAAAATCCTTCCAAAGGTTTGCAGCTCTTTCATGTTCTTAGCGATTGGATAGGCTTACCTCTTTTTAATCACAGCTTCTGGGACAATGCATGTCTTACCCAACCAAATGCCTCTCAAGGACTTTATGGTGGTGCCTGGACCTTTAATTTTCTGTGGGTTTGCCACCCATCTTTTACGTCACAGATGTTCCAGCGACATCTGCAGAGTATCCTGTGGCAGAGGCAAGTCTTCACATGTTAACATTACATCATTAATATAATGGGCCCATTTTACTGATGCTGGGAAGGAGAACAGGGACAGGACTCAGGCTATCATCCCATGATATATTGTGGAGCTGTGCAGGTAGCCTTGGGGAAACACTTGAAAGGTCCATTCCTGCCCTTTCCATAGAAGGCAAAGTGATCTTGTAACTTAGAGGTCAGGGTGTACCAAAAAAAGCATTGGCTAAGTCCATGAGAGCATGGTACACTCCTGTGACCATGGCCAAGGTGTCTAAGATGGTGGCAAGGCCAGCCATAGCCACTTGGATGCAGGTACTATCTGTTCAATTCTCAGAAGTCACCTGCCGTGAGCCATGTGGCTTTTTCTCCAGCCACGGCTGGCTGTGGGCAGGGCTATGGGCAGGGCATACAATACCTACTTAATGCAGTTCTTGGATAGTTTCTCCTATTTCCTTACACCTCCCAAGCAGTTTATATATTTTGACAGTTACCACTCTTCATGTGGACTCACTGGTTCCCAGTTGGTGTTTCCCTTAAGCACTGGTTTGATTACTCTAACCAAGAGGTGGACTTCGCTGATAGAGGTTTGCATAGTTCCACCTTGTAGGATATTGATGCCTAATATGTTCTCTGCTATTGGGGAGAAAAAACACTCATATTCTCAAGAGGGAGGTTGCCATGTATTAGAGTACATTTGGTCCCACTGTCAACTAAAAGCCATCACTTTTTGTTTATTTCTGGGGGCCCAATGAATAGTTCACCCAACCTGAGGCCTCTGATTGCCCCCAATGGCCTTCACCTGGAAGCAATCCTGACTTGCATCTGTTGGTGAGAGGCACCAACCCCAAATAGGACTGTACCCTTGAGGCCTCTGCTGGAGCAGACAGAGGCATCTTGGATGGTAAGGGCAGGTTTGGACTGTTGTTCAGATTAAGGCTTTCCCCAAGCTTACCAACACAACATTGGGTTGTCAGTCTACCTTCCCAGGTGGAGTCCCAACAGCCAGGAGGTCAAACTACATTTGCTTCCAGGTTATTTTTACAGGACTCTTTTCAGCTGCTTGGGATAGCATTTTGGCTTCTTGAGCTCCTTCTCTGTCTTGGATTTTTTTCACAGCCTGTACCCATTCCTGGGATGTGTCAGTGTTTCTCAGATCAGGAGTGAATTACCCAACATCATGGATGCCCTGTCCCACGACGGGGCTCAGCCTGGATATCGGCATCCCATACCAGGTCCTGGGTTCAGACTGGAGTGTATTGGCTTCCATTCCTGCAGTGAATGTGGCCCAATCAGGGACTTCAAAGACAGGGGTGTAAATCATCTGTCTCATTCCCAACTCTCTAAGAATTTGTTGCACCTCCTCTATGGATTTCCAGCATTCCATGTGCCCAGGGAGATCCCCTTCATCCGATCAGGCCTTCTGTAGGCTAGAACATTCCGATTTATAACAGACTAAGTGCTTTGAACCCCCTGAGGGTCATGCAGGTGCAGTTGGAAGGCAGGTGTGTGGTGATGTTGCTCATTTTTTGTGCCTCCTACCTGGTCAGAGAAATGGCATTACCCCATGTATCCTATAGCTGCACTAACCATGTGGGGATAATTTCCTTGGCCTTTTGCTAGAACTTGGCAGCTAAATCAATAAGCTTAGTGGGCACGTATTCTCTCATATGAATGCTTCCTGGCGTGGGGGCTGCCCCTCTGGCTGGGTGGTTTTGGCTGTGCCGTTGCTCTTCTTTGTGTTAGGAGTCAGATAGCGTGGAATGTTTCATCCATTTCACTATTAATCACAGCATCCTTCTCTTCAATTTCTTCACTTTCTCAGGGATTCCACCTCTTAGGTCCCAATCAGGCTTTGTTACAAGCACTTGGACCTTACGCCACAGCAGTTTGCATCCTCCCACTTTTGCAAAATAGCACACTGAGTTCTCCAGTTTATTATCTTGCTCTCCCACCTTGTCTGCCAGTCTTGAGGCCAGCAGAGTAGTGGATATCCACATGTCCTTCTCTAATCTCAGCACTTCCTCCAACTTTCTAACTCAGCCTTCAGTCTAGCTGGGTGTCGGTGGCCAGCTGAACTGCCCACAGTAGTGGCCAGCCCACTGTGGCAGCTCTTCGCTGTCCTTCTCTGCTGCAGTGCACCGTGCACTGTTCCTCGAGCAGACACATCAAATTAGCCAGTGTTTCAGGGAGTCCCCATACTCACACAGTGGTTAACAGGCATCCATCATATGGGCTACCCCTCCCCACATCGAGGTCAGTGACCAAACTGGGATATCTCCTATGGATGCCTCTTTCCCAAAATACGTATCTTCAGACTTATGGCTGGCTCACAAATCACTGGTTTGCAAACTAGTCTTAATAAAGAAAGGACAAGAAGAGATATGCACGAAGAGCAAGAAAGAGGCTGACCTAGACTCTAGATTAATAGGTGACATGTTTAATAAGCAAAGGAACTTACATGTGAGGCTTGTCTTGGGCAGCTGCAAGATGGGTAGATCTTTGCACCTGCCCACCAGAATCTTAAGAGTGTATGTAGAGGTTTTAAGTTTAGTCACGTATTCAGTCCAGGTGGTCTCAACACCACCTTACTCTCTCAAGGCTATGTCCTTGAAAACAGTTCCCACTGTAGGAACAATGGGCAGAGTGTACATTCCAAGAACAAGGGAAAAGGTGAGGAGCCTCTGATTGCCTGGGCCTTGCTTGAGGCTCAACTGGTGGTCATATCCTCTTGGTGACTCCTCCAACTCTCCAGTAAGAGATAATCAGGGTAGAATAGTGCTCTTAAGTAGGATAGTCTGTAGCTGTTTATAGCATATCCAGTTCTACAGAGCAGTTTGGGGCTCCAGGTTTAACAATACTCATGAAGACAGCCAAAGGCATCCTGAGTCCATTGCCCTTCTAGATCTCCCTATGTCAGTTGCAGAAATGCTTTGTTTTTTCCTAGTCTTCTGCTGTGTAAAAAAATAAGTACACTAATTAATTAAGGATATGCTCATATCGTATATTTACCAAGAACAAATGTTAATTCAGAGACAGTGTAATCTAAACTTCTAAATAGGAATAGAAAATATCTCCTCAATATTTGTAAACTCATTTTTTTACAGTGAAAGAAGTACTGAATATTTATGTAGCTCAATTATGATTTTTTTATTTCCCATTAATTATAACTTTGTAAATGACAGATACTTAAAGGAAACATGCAGGCTTTATCTATCATCTATCTATCATCTATCTATCATCTATCTATCTATCTATCTATCTATCTATCATCTGTCATCTATCTATCATCTACTTCTCCATCCGATTTCATATGTGCTTATAAAATTGGGAAATTCAAATGATTGGATATGACTAAAGATGGCAAGATACAATTCTTGATAAATGTCATTGAGATTGTTATCTCTCAATTGTCGCTGTTGTTGCTGTTGCTGTTCAGCTTAATTCTTAGGCTCCCTTCTTTATCGTGGCTATAAAGGCATTGAAAATCCCAAACTCATATCATCTTTACAGGTCAGAATTTTAAATGAAAAATAACAAAACAAAACAATAAACTTCAGGAATAATAAAGGGAGAGAGGTCAGTATTTGGTTTTCTTACAGCTCCAGAAAAGTTCTTATGAATATCCCTTATTATTTCTACCTGAATCGCATGGATTTCTGAACCAATTGCTGTGTCTGAGGCCTCGACTTCTTAGATTAGGCGGTGCTACTTCTTAGGCCCAGTCCTGAGGCAGCGCAAGGGAGGCCAGCCCCACCACATGGTAGAACTGGGGTAGCTTTGAGATAAGGTAGCTTTCAAAAGAAAGTACAGCTGGGCAGACAAAAAAAATCCTTACCTTTATTAGCTTTTTTGAACCTTCACTTTTGCTTTCAATTTTTGTCCTTAAGTATGTGCCAGAAAGAAGAAAATACAGATCCATGTTTGAATCAAATTAATTTCTAATAACTATTTTCTTAGTTACAAAGACCCCACGTTCTTTAAATTATTGCTCATAAAAATTTAGTCATTAGTCAAAGATCAACCTTGTCTGCAGTTTCTGATGGTGGGAAGGGAATACGGTCATTTTTCCATTTGTAGTTATATATGTATTTCTGCTTCTTGTGATGTGTATACAAGCATGTACAAATGTGCCTGTAAACAAACACACACACACATATATGCATACCATACATAAATGAATTTGGGGTATTTTGCTAATTATATTTATGTACATTTATATCATAGAATACATATGAAATGATTCAGAAAATATGTACAGATTAATCAGACCTGGATTGATTAAGGGATTATTTTAAGTCTTATACATTTTTATTTTTTAAAACAAAACTAAATATAGGCTTACCAAATCATGCTATATATATATATATATATATATATATGTGTGTGTGTGTGTGTGTGTGTGTGTGTATGTGTATATATATATATAATGCTGAATTTATTTAAATTATACTGTTACTCTTAGAAAAAATATGATTATTCCCAATAAAAGTTTTTTAAGAGCATTCTGGAAAATAGATACAGGTTATACTCTTTTTATAAATTTTCTCTGTTACTTGATAACAAAACCTTTGATTAGTTTAAAATAATACAGATGTATTTGCAAAAGTGTCTGGATTCTCCAGGTTTATTTTTTTACTCTCCAAGGGAAGCATGTTTTTAAATGTTTAATAAAGCTTTTTAAATGTGTAGTCACAAATGTTATTTCTAAAGCCTGAATTTAATTTCTGCCTGATTTGAAAAATTGTATTTTTTATGCAAAGGCACATCAAGAGAACAAACTATGCAAATATAAGACAGAGATTACTGTAGATGCAAGCAATATAGCAGAAAATGTAGTTTTCAGTAATTGAAAAGGCAAAATGGCACATGCTAAAAAAAGAAAGCATCACATAACAATTCATAACAGGTACAAATACAGTGACCTTGATATAATCCTCACCTTGTAATCAGTTTTGACTTCTGGTTTCCTTGCATTGAAGGACATACATAATTTGAATTATAATATGGATGTACATAAATACATTTGGTGACAAAACCTAGTGTAACTATAAAAATACATTTAAATTGTGTTGGATGATGTTCCAAATATATCTAAAATATAGCTAAAACTGAAAAAGTTAAAACATATCTATGAAGAATTGGGGAGAATGTTGGAACTGCTTACCTATGTAACAAAGTGATTTTAAACTCTTATATGTAAACAAATTTCCCATTAGTAAGACATATCAAAAGACCTGTTGACTAACACAAATTACAAATAAAATACATCCTTACTGTGAGTAAAACCTAACATTATTATTCAATTTATGAATTTACCAAGATAGTGCATTTAAAGCATCAGTGTGAACACACGTATTAGGTGCTAAGTAAATATTAGCTTCTTTTTCTTATGGAAAAAATCCTTGGAAATTTACAGTGTTTTTGTTTGTTTGTTTGTTTGTTTGTTTGCTTGCTTTTTTGAGAGAGAAGTAGGGGGGAAGGGAGAGAGAGAATCTCAAGCAGGCTCCACACCCAGCACGGAGCCCGACACACACTTGATCTCACAACCCTGAGATCATGATCTGAGCTAAAATCAAGAGTCGGATGCTTAACCAACTGAGCCACTCAGGCACCCTAGACACTTACAGTATCTAATGATTGCTAATAATCTAGAAAACTGGGATTAGTATCGTTGGCTACATTAAGGCAAAGAATTAGAATAATTCCATTGTGAAGGAGGTCTAGGTTTCATTGACTTTCTTACAACAAAATATTTTTATTTTTTTGATGGGCAGTGTGATCACTAGGATCCTAACACTTGAGGATTATTTGAAGACTTAAAATATAGGATAGGGGGGCGCCTGGGTGGCACAGCGGTTAAGCGTCTGCCTTCGGCTCAGGGCGTGATCCCGGCGTTATGGGATCGAGCCCCATGTCAGGCTCCTCCGCTATGAGCCTGCTTCTTCCTCTCCTACTCCCCCTGCTTGTGTTCCCTCTCTCGCTGGCTGTCTCGATCTCTGTCGAATAAATAAATAAAAAATCTTTAAAAAAAATATAGGATAGGAACTGATGTATCTGCTAATTTCATGAATTTTGCTTTTGACTCTATTTCAATTGCAAAATCATAAATAAAAGAGTACATTTAGCCTTTGGTATTTTTGAAAACTATATCAATTCTTTAGATGAAGGTTTGATCTCATAAATATTCCTGGAACTGTACTGCTGGCTGTTTACCGAACTCTCTGTTGATCATGGTGAAGCAACAAAGCAGAGTGACTAATAGCATGAAATTTGAAGTCAGGAAAGCAAAGTTAAAGTACATGCAAACAATGAGAGTCTCAAGCAGGCTCCACACCCAGCTGATCAGTGCATTCCAAGACATTAAAGCTCCACTTGAGAATAATTTCTTAAGATGAATATAAATATTCATTCACTTGAATGAATTGCATAATCTCTGGTCAGGGTAAACTTGAATGAGTTACATAATCTCAGATCAGGGTGTATTTGAACAAACTTTTTTTTTTAATTTAAAGATTTAAATTTGAGGTGAGAGAGGCAGAGGGAGAAGGAGAGAGAGGCAGAGAAGCAGTCTTCCAGCTGAGCACGGAGCCCAAGGCAGGGCTCAATCCCAGGATCCAGGGATCATGACCTGAGCCGACACCAAGAGTCGAAGGCTTAACGGATGGAATCACCCAGGTGCCCCTGGACAAATTCTTAACCTGTTTATGGTTCAGTTTCTCATCAGGAAATGAAAACAGTGAATAACACTATCATGCAGAAATATTATCATAGGACTAAATGAGATAAAAGGCACATGGTTCTTAGTACAGTGTTTGTCATACAGTAAGTGCCGAACCTGGTTAGCTGTCATCAGACTGCAAAAAATAAATAGCAAGGAGTAGACCAGTTATTAAGGATTCAGAGTAGATAAGATTCATAAGTTTCTAAATTTCAAATACCTCATTGGAGTGTTCTCAGGTTTTTATTTATTAGAAAATGTGAACACAATGAATTTTGTCAAGAAAAATATGACTTTACTTGGGGCAGCATGTCATGGGCACATATAGAGGCGGATGGACCCCTACCCGAGGTTTGGTTCAGATGTCGAGACTGATGAAGCAACACATACCAAAAAGGTATAAAAAGGTTTTTTATTTCCATACTTGAGGTCTCTGGAGAGAGCAGGGCAGGCCTCTCCAGCTAGCCCTAAATGGTTTGAGCCAGTAAGGAAAAGAAATTGGTCTGGGTTTTGATTGTAGTTGGGAGGTGGGTCAGGTGAGAGTGAAGCACAGGTGGGGCTTGCATTGTTGAAAATACCAGTCCTCCTCCATGCTGAGGGAGGGAGCGCATAGACTGTCCTATCAGTGTGTCCAGATATGGGACACAAGGAGAACAGAGAGAGGCTAGACTTAAAAACTGTCAGCAGTCATATATCAGAAAAGAAAATGTAGTCAGACTTCTCATTATATAACAAAAAAAGGTATGCAAATTCCTTTGGTACTTCTTTATATTCATCTTAAGAAATGACTCTCAAGTGGCGCATTAATGTCACAGAATGCACCGATCAACTTAAGTAACATTCCTGGCAGTCCCAGGGGAATTTTAATGCTGGTCAACCCTCTGCAATTGTCTTCCTTCTCTCCTTTCTTATTATTCCTTCTTTCCTCTCTCTCTTCCTCCTCCCTTCCCCCCTTCCTTTGGTCATTGTCCTTTTCTATTTTTCCTTGTTGTGTTATAAATACGTTTACTTTTTTTCATACTGATGCAGTAGAATGGTAATAAAATAATATTTGTCTCATAATGTAGGGATTTCATATTAAACATGCATGATGAGTTGTAAAGTAAGCACTATGGAATTGTTTTTTTTTTTTTTTTTTCTGTTGTTAGGTCTTGCCATCTTATCTACACTAGTGTCTGGTGGGTTGAGGAAGTAGAGCTTATCGATGACACTCGGTTCTTGGACTTATTTTTTTTTTATTGAAGACCAAACTTGAAATGGCATCTAGCACTATAAAAATATCTGGAATATGAACAGGTGGTTATCTTTGGTGACAGTCATCTTGTTCTACAGCTTCCAAATTGCATGAACATAAGTTTTGACTGTTGTTATATTGGTCTGATTCTCATTTTAGTCCTATAGCATAAGGAGCCTTTAGGCATATTCTTTCCAGATGATTTTTAATTTTAATTTTTACTACATGAGAAGTTCTCGGTGGCTATTTCACACAATTATTTCCTTCTTCCCTAATAAAATATAAATATCTTATCCAAACTAATTTATATTCTGTCAGTTCAATTCAACAAGCAATTTTCAAATGCTTATTTTGGGGTCACTGTAATTTCATAAAAGTAAAGAGAGTAAGGCAGAGAGAGAGAGGGATCATTTTTTTTTTTTTACTGAATCTAAGGTAATTATTAATACATTGGGAAATCTAAGATTTATGCAGATTAAAAAAATTAGAAATGAAAATGACATAGTACAAACCATAAGCTAACTAAAAATGTTAATGACAAAATTATTTTTAAGAATTTCTGTATTTCTTGAATGAGCTATTTTTATGCTTTTCACTCCATTTAATAAAGCAATTGCTGTATGTAAGATATTCAATTCTTGTTTCTCATTGTGAATTAATGAATAATAAAGATGATAATCATGAATAGTGAGTAAAATGAAGGATGGCTAATAGCTGATTATACTCAAAGAGGGTTAATAAAAGACAGGGTCAGGAAAGGTATAGGTTTGAATGTTTATCCAGAGTAACCATCATAAACAAAGTTGTAAGTGCGTGGGAGAGATGACCTTGATATACAGGAATAGATAGTAAAAATTAAAGTAGAAGTAAAAGACATTGCTATCAAATAGTGGAGTTTAACGTTGGCTTCCAAAGCTAGCACCAGACTATGAGAACCTGTTTTAGTGAAAGAATTTGAATACGATCTTATAAACAATGAAGAATTGGTATAAATAAGTAAGCAGAGAAAAGCCAGAATCAAAACAGTATTCTGGTGAATGTTCTTATTTATTACATGGAGAATATTGGAAGAGTTGGAACTGTGAAAAAACAGTGAAAATTTAGCAATGTTGCAAGTTGAGATGTCTAGACTATAGACTCCCGAGAATCCTCTAACAGAAAGGATCCTATAATTACAGGTCCTCATCCGTTGCCTTTCTCAAAGCTGCAACAGATCTTAAATATTAAACTCTTCTTAATCCATTCTAGATTGCTCTGTAGCTGGCACTTCTGCTGGTCTAGGTAGCTTATCTGGTATCATAACTCTGACCTGTATGCCTGAGGGGTCTGAGATCCTTCAAATGTCCTTTACTATCAAAATTGAGCTGGGGAGGGGTGCCTGGGTGGCACAGCGGTTAAGCGTCTGCCTTCGGCTCAGGGCATGATCCCCGCGTTGTGGGATCGAGCCCCACATCAGGCTCCTCTGCTGAGAGCCTGCATCTTCCTCTCCCAGTCCCTTGCTTGAGTTCCCTCTCTCGCTGGCTGTCTCTATCTCTGTCGAATAAATAAATAAAATCTTTAAAAATAATTGAGCTGGGGAGTATTAAAATATGCTCAATAGATCACCATGGTACACAAAAAAATTTCCTCCCCATGCCCATTATATTAATAGGACCTGACCATGATGGCCTTAACATTTCCTTCAGCTTGACTAAGCTTTAGACAGGTTTCTACCTGGCTGTAACCTTTAATCTCCCTTTTCTTAGAACATTTAATTAGAAAACTTACAATTATATTTTCCTTCTCTGCCTCTTTGAAATATATGTAACTTCTTGCCAATATAACAAACTAAGGAATTTCTTCATAAAGAACCTGGGAACCATCTCTTTGAAATGTAAACATCAAAGGATTAGCATCCTTATCTCCCCATGTCTGTGGGAGAGTAGGAACCTGACATCAGTGGGTGCCAGTTAGTAAATACAGATGGTCTAATCACAGAGAAAAACATCTGTAGACTCGGGAATTACTCAGTGTACTAGGCATATCCCATTGATCCATCTCTCCCCTGCAAAGCCCCCCAGTACATTTCCATTAGCTCATTCCCGTGCTTAAAATTTTTCCTGCCTTTCATTTTAGTGGAGTTGAGTTCAGTCTCTCTCTGTCATTGTAATATTGAATAAAGTCTTCCTTGCCTCAGTAATATGAGCACTGACTACCAGCTACTGGATTTGGCAGTGGACACCATTGTGACACTTATAGATGCAATGTCAATGAAGTGAAGGTAAAAACCTGACTAGTGTGGTTCAAGAGAGAAGAGGGTGAAGTAAATGGAGATATAGACAAGAGAAATTCTTTGAAGATTTTGTGTGTATGTATATGTGAAAAGACATAAAGCAATGGGCTAGAAATGGGAGGAGGAAGTGAGACAGAATTTTTGACAGATAAGAAAATAACTGCATGCTTGCATGCCGATGGTAATAATCAGAGGAAAAGAATAAATGTAGATGATTCAGGATAATGTGGGGACAATTTCAGGAAGGCCTTGTGAGCATGACATAGAATGGATGCAGAGCAAAGTAAGGATATGGTCTTAGGTAAGATGGAAGACAGTTAATTCATGATAACAGAATGGAGGTAGTATATACGTACGGATAGGTAGACGTGTCGAAATTAAATTGCTTGTCTTCTCTTCTAAATATTTCTGGTCTTCTAGTTAACTAGGAACTGAAAATGAGCATGGTAGGAGGTATAGGACATTTGAAGAGAGTTAAGACATTGACTTGAGAAACAATCTGGGATTAGACCACCATGTATTTAAAGTCCTATCAGTCAGCATGTTTGTATTTTCCCTCCTTAGGCAGGGTTAACCCTATAAGCATAAGTGTAGGGAAATGGTAATTAATCAATATCGGCCTTTTGTCAAGTGAGGACAAAGTGGGGGCAGGGGCATAAAAGTTGAGGACAGATGCTTCAATTTAAGTGGGAAAGAGGATGAACAAAAATTAGTACAATATAAAAACTGGTAGATCACTGGATTATAGATCCTGGTAAAAGTGAAGGATTATTGGAGTTAGACTACTAGGACGTGTAAACATGGAAAAATAGGAGATGGTAACATACGTATTGGATACATAAAACTGGTATGTTGAAGGGGTTGTAGTTATTGGTAAGGCATAAGGTCTAGCTTATGGACATAGGAATGAATGAGCATAGAAAGGGAGAAACGAACCAATGGAAGAATTTAAGTATCTGAGAATGAGTGTATTAAGTTATTATCTACTCCGTTATTGAAATAACTAAAGACTTTGATAGAGTAGTACCAGAGAGAGGTCATTGGTCACTGAAAAAAGAGATAGTAGGGATTAGAGTCAAATGATGTGAATAAATAGTTTTATAGGGATATATTTGTCAAAATTCTTTTCTAAATCCTTAGTAATTACTCCTGTGAAAAACTTTTAGTTTTTAGAAACTTTATCATCTCATAAAAAGTATTCTAATAATTTATACTAAACTTAAAAAGATGTCTTTGTATATTTTGGAACTTTGGGTAGTTTTTGGGTGTGTGCAGGCTTTTCTCCTTTTATGTTCTTTTTAAGAAACTATCATTATATTTAAAATAAAAAAGAAATTATGAGTTATTAAAAAAGTATTTAACCTAAAAATTAAACTTTTAAGATTTTTGAATATATTATTTAATAGAGAGTTAGGAACTTTTAATTATTAATACATCTCAGGAAAAGAATCTATCATGATGCACATTATAGTTCAAATTAATAATTATCTTTATCATGAATTTCAGCAGATTTAAAGAAAATTAAATATTCCCATCATCATCAGTAAGTAAATTATCACGTTTCTACAACTGTACATTATATTCTTTCCAGTAATGACATCAGAGTATATGCAAGCAGGAAGATCAGTCTGTAAAATTAAATAGTCAATGGCTAAATTACATCTAGAAACAACACAATTTAGGCAAAAATATGTAATATATTTATAGAAATTCGATTTAAAAATAAGTTTGTGAATTGAGAAGCCTAGCTTATGAGCTAGAGAATTTGAAGGTTTTTAAGTGGATCAATAATGTCAAACATTAAAAAATCCTAGGTAGTTATTAAAAATACTGATGCCTAATTCCATTTCTAGAGGTTATGGTTTAATCTATACTGAGTATGGTTGAGTACTCTACTATATCTGAGTAGATCTACTATATACTGAGTACTCTAATATATGTAGAGCATGGTTTAATATATACTGATATATACAATACATATAGTATATATATATTGTGTGTGTATATATAATCAGCATATATATATGTATATGTATGTATACATACTTTTATTTTAGTAACCCAGTTTCTTCTAATGTGTAGTCCTGGTTGCGAACCACTCCAGCAAGCAGTAAAGGTCTCCAGAGGAGAGGTTTACATGCAAAGATCTCTGTAGTGCTATGCCTAGCTTTATATCATTGTAAGAATTCTAGAAATCCCTCAATTAATGGATAAATATTCCCTCAAATTAGCAAATGCAAATGAAAGTGAATACTTACGGGAAGGGAGTAATACTTTTTATCATTTAAGAAAATAGAGAATACCTTAAAGAATTATTTTTTTCCCAAAAACCTTTTCTGAAGGGTCTAAAATTTATAAATCAGAGGCAATAGTAGGATGCTGCCATGAGTAAATGTACAGATTGGTATCTAAAGTGTCCTGGTGCTAAGTCACTTAGAAGTGAACTACAGGAAAGAAAGAAAAAGACCACTGAACTTGTAGCCAGAAGGGGATGAACTGGGCTGATTTTCCACCTTATTAGTCTCACTCATAGCACTATAATTTAGTATGGCCTGAACTCAGCAGAAGTGGAGGTTAGCCTTGGGGTAAAGAAAATGCAATTACTTGCTGTTTTGATTATTCTATTTAAAATCCTCCAGCCATCCCACCTCATCATCCAATCTATCCTTCCCCTTCTCTGGCTTGCTCTGCACCTAGGAAAGTTGGTCGTTGTGAAATATAGGATCTGGGCTCTCATGCCTGCCAGCTTTTGTGATTTTGAAAGAACAGGATTTGTTGTGGACTTGATGACAAGGTTTTCTGTGGGGGGGTTATGAAGAAACACTTTTGGAATAGGCACAAAGCCCGAAGTTATTTGGTCCAGTGTGAATGTACACCAGAAGGAGCTATCGGTGATTAGGTAACTGTTTTATAGCTGTCAATCAAGATCTTTCTTTATCCAACTTGCTTGATCTAAGACTCATAATCAGAATGACCATGGCAACAGTGATGGTAGAAGCAAAGTATGCCTTCAAAAACCTCAAATTCCTCTCACCAAGGCTCATCTAGCTACTAGATATTCTGAGTGCTTAGCCTACTAATATCAGAGGCCAGTGAAATAACATTACTCCTGGAGAGGACCAGAAGCTACCTAATGTTAGGATAGTTCTATTGTGCCGCTTCAAGAAGGGGATAGTGATGTGTCCTCATTTTAATAGGTATGTATTTAGAAAATGGATTTTCTTTCCCTGTTGGCAATAATCCTGTCGGTACCACGGTGTGTAGACTTACAAAATGTCTTATTTGTAGTCATGATGTTCTGCGCAACTTCATTTAAAACCAAGAGACTCAGTTTAAAGCCCATGGGCTTTCCTGGTCTTAACATGTACTCCATCACCAGGAAGAGACTGGAATGATAACAATGGAATGGTTTACTAAATGCTTAATAGTGATCTTGCATAAGATCAGGATATGGGATCACCTTCTAATCAACAGTCAATGCATAGTGCTAGGTTTTGGCTTTTTTTCCCCCATAGACAGAATATACATATTCTGGGAATTCCCCCTTTCACTAATTATACTTAAAAGTCCCCTTATAGAATGGTTGTTTCGCCTCCTGCCAAACTTGAGATTGGTTGATTTGGGTGTCTTTGTTCTCAAAGAAGAACACATCAATGATGAAACAGCCATTTAGAAGCTAACATTGTCCCTTAGTCAAGAACATCTCTTCCTACTATTAAACCAACCATCATAAAAAGGAATTATTATGCAGACTTGGGTGATTTATTTCAATTATCCAGGGAAATTGGGAGGATATTCCCCAATGAAGACATTCAGAACTATGTCCAGAACCCTGAAGCTTCAGTATGGCCCTGCTCAATATTTCAGGTTTAACAAACTCATTGGAAAACTGCAACTTCTTCATAAAGATAGGATCTCTAAAGACCTCTGGGTAATCTTCCTGGTAAAATCTGATCTGGTCAAGTGCTTGTTCAGGAACCTGGAAGTGTATGGAAGAAGGAGCTTGTAATTCTCATCCTAGCCTCAAATATCCTTCAGAAACTTGGACTACAGTAACTGGACATATTTTAGTTTAATCAATTATTTATTTTTCCCCCTCCTTTTCTTTGCTATCTTGTGTAGATAGTACTAGTAGTGGATAATAATCCTGATGGAAGTATGACTGGTATGAAGTATGAAGTCCAAATTCAAGGAAGCATTACCTGTGATGACATGGTTGGTGAAGAGGCTTCTGTCTTCTCTATTTTCTGAAATAGAGCATAGAACAGATGAAAAGAAGAAGTGATGCCAAGTTGCAAAAATGGTAAGCTGGGCTGAATATTTTATGTTTACCCTCTGACACATTCTTCACCCTTCTCTGTTCTACTCTGTGCCCGGGGGAGTTGCAACTACAGACTTTACCATCTATATTCTCTTGCTTCCTGTTAACCTTTAAGAGATACTAACCCTGACACTTCTCATGACTTTTCCTACATTTGGTACCCAAGTTCTCAATGTAATATATATTAATTTCCTCGTTAAAGTGTTGGAACTAGAGAGACATGTTTGGCATTGTTTTAGTCAGGGCCCTGACAGAAAACAGAATACACGGTCTTTAGAATTTTGAGACAAGTTCTTCAAAATCTGTTTAGTTCCACTTAAATACATTTTTAAAATAAAGGAAATGGCAAAAATGAAAGATTTAAGGAGAACATACTAGGCCTAGAGGCATCACGTGCATCCCCAGATTATTTAAATAAGGAAGCTTCGATAAACGGACTATTAACCAAATTGTTGACATTGTTCGGTAAAATATGTCTTGTTAAGGTGAAAGACATATTTTAGTACAATGACTCCTGAGGTCTTGATGGTCCTCAGAAAAAAATAAAAACATAATGGGAACGTTACATTTTAGTTAAGAAATTTGACCTCAATGTTATAGTTATGGATATCTACGTTATTGAACGGAGAAATGAAAAGGTGTTTTGAGGACCATTCATCTGGTGGTCTTGTAGGCAGAATGAGTAGAAAGGGAAGCCAGGTAGATAAGCTAGCAGGCTGTGGAAGGTGGCAACATACAGTACAGCACAGTGGAAAGGACTCTGAACTAGAACTTGAAAGTCCCCGGCTTTTTCTTATCCTCTCAGAGCTTCAGTTTCATTGCAACCTAAGTGAAGAGAGTCTGTGTGGAATGCTTCATAAGATGTTGCAACCATTAAATAGAATACTATGTGAAAATACCTTGAAAACTGTAAAATGCTGTGCAGTATAAGTTATTATTTACCCTCTATTAAGTTCAATATCTGGTGGCCTTGGACTAGCAGGGTAGCAATAAAAGTAGACAAGAAGGTATGGATTGGAAAATTTCCAAGTAGGAATAATTGATAAAACATAGTGACACTGCATATGTAAATAACAAAGAACCAGTAAATGCTGATACAATGTTTGGAACTTCATGCCTGAGGCAATGATGTGCTAAGAGAAATGTAAATGGAGAAAGGAGGTTGGCTTTGATGAAAATGTTCTTTTCAGTTTAGAAGTACAGCAGGCAGTTTAGATGTGCAAAATTTTAGCTAAAGGAAGAAGTTTAGCCTAGATACATCTATGTGATTTAGAGGCATTTCAACTACTACTTATTGACAACCTATGATATGCAAGATATTGTGGTGCACGATTGTCTGAGTTATCTTTTGCCACAACAATTCTATAATACAAACCACCTAAAAACTCAGTGGCTTAGAACTACAGTCATTGATTTAGCTCATGAATCTGTAGATTGGCTGAGTAGATTTTAGTATTGGTGGGCTCATTTATATACCTGCAATTGGCTACAGATCAAGCTCTGCTGACCTTGACTGGACTCTCTCATATGTCTGGCAATCAAATGGTTGTTGCCTGGTCTAGGCCTCAGCCCAGACTACTGGGGAGACACATCTCTGTTCCATCTGATTCATCCTTCTGCAGTCTACCCTGGGCACGTTCTTATGGCAAAGCTAGATGGATGAGATTAATCAAGTAGAAAGTCACGTAGTCTCTTGAGACCTAGGCTTAGAACTGGCACAGTGACTTCTTCCATATTTTATTGGCCAAAGCAGGTTAAAGATTAGTCCAAATTCAAGGGAAGGGAAAGAGACCCTGTCTTATTAATAAGAATTAAAATTACATGGAAAAGGTGTAATAGAGGGAAGATTGAAGAAGTTAGACCATTCATGAAATAAGTCTGCCACAGTGGTTATTAATTCTTTGATTACTTAATTAATTTACAGAAAAAATTCTTTGAGTGTCAATGCTCATAAACATAGATGCAAAATCTGCAGCAACGTATTGACAAATTGAATCTAACAATATACCTAAAAATCACAGCCAAGTGGGAATTAATTTGGTTATGCAAGGCTGGTTCAACATTTAAAAATCAATTAATTTAATCCACTATATCAACAGTCTAAAGAGGAAAAATTACATGACCATATCAATAGGTGCAGGAAAAGCATTTAACAAAATCCAGCACCCATTCATGGTAAAATCTCTCAGCAAACTAGGACTAGAGGGGAACTTCCTCAACTTGATGAAGAACACATACAAAAACCTACAGTTAACATCATACCTAATAGTGAGAAACTAGAAACTATTCCAATAATATCAGAAACAAGGCAAGGATCTCCCTTCTCATCACTTTTTTTTTTTCCATAACAATATGCTGGAAGTCTTAGCTAATTCAATAAGACAAGGAAAGGAAGTAAAACTACATAGACTGGGGAAGACATAAAACTGTCTTCACAGATGACGTGTTTGCCTATGTAGAAAATCTGCATGAATAAACACAACAAAAACCTTAAAACTGATAAATGATTATATTATACGGTAGGATACAAGGTTAACACACAAAGGTTAGGGGTGCCTGCATGGCTCAGGTGGTTCAACATCTGCCTTTGGCTCAGGTCATGATCTCAGGGTCCTGGGATTGAGCCCTGCTTCAGGATCTCTGTTCAGTGGGGAGTCTGCTTCTCCCTCTCCCTCTGCCCCCACCCTGGCTCATACTCTCTCTTGCCATCTCAAATTAAATAAATAAATAAATAAATAAATAAATAAATAAATAAATAAATAAAATCTTTAAAAATTATACACAAAGGTTAATCACTTTCCTATATACCAGCAATGAACAATTGAAATCTGAAATTTAAAACACAGTACTATTTATATTAGCACCCTCAAAAATAAAATACTTAGGTATACATCTAACAAAATATACAAAAGATTTATATGAGAAAAACTGCAAAACTCTGATGAACTAAACCAAAGAAGAACTAAATAAATGGGGAGATATTTCATGTTCATGGGTAGGAAGATGCAATATTGTCAAAATGTCAGTTCTTCCCAGCTTGATCTATAGATTCAGTGTAATGTCAATCAAAATCCTAGCAAGCTATTTTGTGGATATGAACAAACTGATTCTAAATTTTATATGGAGAGACAAAAAACCTGGAATAGCTTACAAAGTTGGAGGACTGATGCCACCCAACCTCAAGACTTACTGTTAAACTACAGTATCAAGACTGTGGTTTTGGTGAAAGAATAGGTATATAGATCAACTGAACAAAACAGAGAACCCAGACATAGACCTACACAAATATAGTCAACTGATCTTTGATAAAGGAGCAAAGACAATACGATCTAGAAAAGCAATCTTCTCAAAAAATTGTTCTGGATCAACTGGATATCCACAAGGAGTGGGGAAAAAAAGAAGAATGTAAACACAAAGCTTACACCCTTTGGAAAAATTAATCCAAAATTGATCATGGACTAAATGTAAAATTCAAAAACCCTACAAAAACCCTAAAAATAGCATAGGAGAAAATCTAAACGACCTTGTGTTTTCAACAAATTTTTAGATACAGCACCAAAGGCAAAGTCCATCAAAGAAAGAACAGATAAAATTAAATAAAATTAAAAACTTTTGCTCTGGGAAATACAATGTCAAGAGAATGAGAAGATGGGCCATGGACTGGGAGAAAATATTTACAAAAGGAACATTTAATAAAAGACTATTATTCAAATTACTTAAAGATCTCTTAAAATTTAACGATAAGAAAATGAACAACCCAATTTAAAAATAGGCAAATGACTTGAATGGAGACCTCATCAAAGAAGACTTACAAATGACAGACAAGAATGTGAAAAGATGTTCAACATCAAATGTCATAAGAGAATTGTAAATTAAAACGACAAGAAGATAACACTGCACACCTATTACAATGGCTAAAATCCAGGGGTGTCTGGGTGGCTCAGTCAGTTAAGCATCTGACTCTTGATTTTGGTTCAGGTCACCATCTCCGGGTTGTAGGATCAAGCCCTGCATCAGGCTCTATGTTGGGCATGGAGCCTGCTTAAGATTCTCTCTCTCTTTCTCCCTCTGCTCCCCCCCTTCTAAAAACAAATAAACAAACAAAAAACAAAAACAAAAACAATGGCTGAAATTCCAAAATACTGACAATGCCAAATATTGGCAATGGTGTGGAACAACAGGAATTTTCATTTACTGATGGTTAGAATGCAAAATGGTACTACCGCTTTGGAAGACAGTATGGCAGCTTCTTTTGCGTGTATGGGGGTGGGGGGTTGCTGTTTTTATTTTTGTCTATCTACCATCTATCTGTTTATTTTAGTTTCAAGTTTTTATTTAAATTCCTGTTAGTTAACATACACTGTAATATTAGTTTCAGGAGTAGAATTTAGTGATTCATCAATTACATATAACACCCAGGGCTCATCACAAGTGGCTTCCTTAATACCCATCACCCATTTAACCCATTCCCCCACCCACCTCCTCTCCAGCAACCCTCAGTTTGTTCTTTATAGTTAAGAGTCTGTTTTATGGTTTTCTTGTCTCTTTTTCCCCCCTATGTTCATCTGTTTTGTTTCTTAAATTCCACATATGAGTGAAATCATATGATATTTATCTTCCTCTGACTGACTCATTTCAACCATTTTAAATTTATTTTTGTGTATGGTATAAGAAAGTGGTCCAATTTCATATATATATACAACTTCTTTATCCATTCATCAGTCAATGGACATTTGGGCTCTTTCATAATTTGGCTATTGATAATGCTGCTATAAACATTGGGGTGCATGTATCCCTTCGAATCAGTATTTTTGTATTCTTTGGGTAAATACCTAGTGGTGCAATTGCTGGGTCATGGGGTAGTTCTATTTTTAACTTTTTGAGGAACCTCCATACTGTTTTCCAGAGTGGCTTCACCAGTTTGCATGCCCACCAACATCTCTTGTTTCCTGTGTTAATTGTAGCCATTCTGACTGGTGTAAGGTGATATCTCATTGTAGTTTTGATTTGTATTTCATTGATGATGAGTGATGTTGAGCATCTTTTCATGTGTCTGTTGGCCATCTGGATGTCTTTGAAAAAATGTCTATCATGTCTTCTGCCCATTTCTTAACTGGATTATTTGCTTTTTGGGTGTTGAGTGTCATAAGCTCTTTATAGATTTTGGATACTAACCCTTTATCAGATATGTCATTTGCAAATATCTTCTCCCATTCTGAAGGGTGCCTTTTAGTTTTGTTGATTATTTTCTTCACAGTGCAGAAGGTTTTTATCTTGATGACGTCCCAATAGTTCATTTTTGCTTTTGTTTCTCTTGCTTCCAGAGACGTGTCTAGTAAGAAGTTGCTACAGCCAATGTCAAAGAGGTTACTGCCTGTGTTCTCCTCCAGGATTTTGATAGTTTCGTGTCTCACATTTAGGTTTTTCATCCATTTTATTTATGTGTATGGTGTAAGAAAGTGGTTCAGTTTCAAAAATATCGCAACAAACAAAAGTCCAGAGCCAGATGGCTTACCAGGAGAATTCTACCAAGCATTTAAAGAAGAGTTAACACCTATTCTTCTCAAACTGTTCCAAAAAATAGAAATGGAATGGAAACTTCCAAACTCATTCAATGAGATCAGCATTACCTTGATTCCAAAAACCAAAGATCCCACTGAAAAAGAGAATTGCAGGCCAATAACCCTGATGAACATGGATGCAAAAAATTCTTAACAAAATACTAGCAAATTGAATCCAAAAGTATGGAAGCTTCTTAAACATACTCTTGTCATATAATCCAGCAGTCACACTCCTTGGTATTTGCCCAAATGGGGTGACAATTTATGTCCATACAAAAACCTGCACATGGATGTTTATAGCAGCTTTATTCATAATTTCTAAAACTTGGAAGCAATGAGATGTCCTTCAGCAGAGGAGTGGGTAAATAAACTTTGGAACATCCAAGTAATGGAATATTATTCAGCAATGAAAAAAAATGAGCTATGAGGCCATGAAAAAACATAGAAGAACTTTAGATGGATATTTTCAAAAGCCAATCATAAAAGGCTATACACTCTATGATCTCAACTCTTGACATGCTAGAAAGGCAAAGCTATGGGGACAGTAAAAAAGATCAATGGTTGTCAAGGGTTTAGGGGGAGGAAAAGATGAATAAGTTGAGTACAAAGAATTTTTAGGACAGTGAAACTATTCTTGTATCATACTATAAACATACTTCATTCCATATTTGTCAAAACCCATAGATTGTACAATACCAAAAGTGGACCCTAATGTAAACTATGACCTTTGGGTGATAATAATGTGTCAGCGTAATTTCACAGATTGCAATGAATGTACTACTCTTATGTGGGATGTGGATGGGGAGAAACTGTGTGTGAGAGGAGCAGAGAATGTGTGGGAACTTGCTGTACTTTCTGCTGTGAATCTGAAAGTGTTCTAAAAAATAAAGTCTATTTTAAAAACAGATTCTGGATGTTGTATGAATAATGGATGTAAAATAGTCATAGATGATAAGTCCTACTATCTTTGAATATATAAGCCAGAGACAGATACAGAGATATAAATAAATAAGATAATTAAAAGTCAAATTAATATAAATGCTGAACCAGGCCGCAGTAAGATGCAGAGTGAAGCCAGAGGAGAGAGTAATACATTTGACAGGGGGCATCTATGAAGACTTCATAGAGATGGTAGCACTTGTTCTAGACATAGCACAATGAATAGAAATTCAATATGATGAACAGGATATATAAGGTATTCAAAGCATGAGGAGACAGTAGCAGATAAAGGATTGAAGTTTAAAAATGCATTTTGGGTCCAGGTGTTATTTAGGCACACTGTAACCAAATTTTGAATGCATATAAGCATATAAGTAATGTTTTATTTGTGGCAGAAATGATGAACTGTCAAGCACAAATGTAATGTTTTGTTTTTAGACTTTTTTTTGGTTGTCATACCTTGTGGTTTATTTAAAAAGTGCTATGGTTTTGTTCCTAGGTACTGCGTTACAATTACTCATTCATAAAGATTTCAAAGAAATATCCAACTAGTTACAATCACCAAACTGTAGGTAAGTGAAATATAGTCCAAAGGATAAATGCTAAAGGGGCGCCTGGGTGGCACAGGTCATGATCCCAGGGCTTTGGGATCTAGCCCCGCATCATGGCATTATCTGGCTTTCTTCTCAGCGGAGAGTCTGCCTCTTCCTCTCCCCCTGCCCCTAGCCCTGCTCATGTGCACTGTCTCTCTCTCTCTCTCTCTCTCTCTCTCAAATAAATAAATAAATAAAATCTTTAAAAAAAGAATAAATGCTACAAATGACAAAAATATGTCTGTGCATGAGGATTATATAATGCAAAAAAAGATCGTATTTAAGACTTTGAGAGCAAGAAAAATAATTATTTGAATGATATGGTGTACTCTATAGAAAGGCAAGAGATCTAAAATATCCCAAAGGAAATTGAAATCTGTATTTTCTATTAAGAACATTAAGAACTGTTAATGGGGAGGCTGGGTGGCTCGGTCAGTTGAGCATCTGCCTTTGGTTCAGGTTGTGATCCTGGGGTCCTGGGATCAATGGGTCCTGATGATCCTGGGGTCCCCTGTTCGGTGGGGAGCCTGCTTCTCCCTCTCCCTCTGTCTGCTTTGTTTAAACAACACTCTATTCTCATTAGTATTTAAAAATGATCAGAGTTCAAACGTTATGATTACCTTTATTGTTTCATAACTTCCTGTTCTAGTAGAATAATTCTTCCAAATAATTTTCAATAACTACTGAAGTTTAACAGTCAGCAAATTTAATACTAACTTTAAAAGTCAAAGAATATAGGCGCCTGGGTGGCTCAGTCTGTTAAAGAGCTACCTTTGGCTCAGGTCATGATCCCAGGATGCTGGGGTTGGACCCCATATCATGGGATCGGCCTGCATCATCGGGCTCCTTACCCAGCGGGGAGCCTGCTTCTCCCTCTGCCTCGGCCTTCTACTCTCCCTGCTTGCGCTCACGCTCTCTCTCTCTCTCTCTCTCCCTCTCTGACAAATAAATAAATAAAATCTTTAAAAAATTTAAAAAAATACAAATCAAAGAATATATATCTTGACATTCATGTCGATGGAATCACATTTTCTTTTATATATATATATATATATATATATATATATATATATATATATATATATATATATATATATGTGTGTGTGTGTGTGTGTGTGTGTGTGAGATTATCCCTTACTCTGATGACCAATGCTTTTGATGTTTTCTACATATTTTCTACATATTTCTTGGCTATTTATTATTTCATCTGTAAAGTACCTTCTCAAATATTTCACCTATTTTTAAATAGACTTTTCTTGAGTTTTTGCTATTGACTCATAGGATTTTTTTGGGTTTTTTTGCAAACAAATCTTTTGTTGACCTATGTACTGTGAATATATTCTCCAAATCGGTGGCGTAGCTTTAATAAATTCAACTTACCAAATTTTTGTTTTGATGGATAGTTGCTGTTCTTTCCCTGGGCTCGGGTATTGTTCTCACCTGTCTGAACTGATCAATACTTGGCTAAATACTTGTGGGGGGAGGGGCTCTCTGTAGATCTCTGGAGTTCTCTTTCTCTGCATCTCTCTTCTCTGTTAGTCCGTCATGCTAACTTTGATCACTCTAGCTGCCTCAGTCTCTTCAGACACTCAGCTCCATCTGAATTCAGGGCATTTGCTGGGCTAGGAATAGATTCCTCCTCCATGTGCGATGGCCTGGGAACTCAAGGTGATGAGCTGGGACAATTACCTAGATTGCTTCTCTCAGGGATCGCTGCTTTGATGCTTGATGTTGACAATCAGTGTTTTATATATTTTTGCCCCTGCTTTTGGTTGTTTAAGGTGGGAGAATAAATCGAGTCCCTGTTTTTCCAGCTTGGCCCAAAACAGCAGCAGAAGAAACAGAATCACTCACTCTCTCTATGTCTCTCTCTCTCATTTATTTCTTTCTCTCATGGTTTGTGTTAGTGTGTTGATTTATCAAATACATGCACATACAAATATGTAAAAAATATATACGTATATAATATACACGCACATGTATATACATATTTTATACATATGCATCTTCATCACATGTGTTTCTTGACTTACAGATCCTAAAGGTAAAGATGTAGACATTGAAGATGTTTGTTCTTGTACTATGAATGGGAGAATGGACAAAAACTATCTTGAGTTGAGGTCTTCATATATTTACTCTTTCTTTTTTTTTTTTTCTTTTAAAGATTTTATTTATTTATTTGACAGAGAGAGACAGCCAGCGAGAGAGGGAACACAAGCAGGGGGAGTGGGAGAGGAAGAAGCAGGCTCCTAGTGGAGGAGCCTGACGTGGGGCTCGATCCCAGAACGCTGGGATCACGCCCTGAGCCGAAGGCAGACACTTAACGACTGAGACACCCAGGCGCCCCTACTCTTTATAATATATAGAATTGTTTCAGCATTAGTGCTGAATGCTCAGAGGAAGTCATCACAGGAATGGGGAAGGATTTCTGTCCATCCCCTTGTCCATGGTAGTTCAGATGTCTCAGAAAGACCTTCTGGAACATTCTTTAATTGGCATTTTTGCATTTTTTCCAATAATAAATCTAACACACAAACAGCAGATAATTACTTTTCACAGAGATATATTAGTTACATATTTTCTCTTATTATCCTATAGGTCTCTATTGACTTGAATTTCAAATTGTCATCAAATTCTGGCATTCCATTTAGTCATATTTCCCAGGATCCCTCTATATAAATTCTCTGCCACATAGATTTGGCCTTTGGCTATTGCTTCTCTATTTATTGAAATCATGCTTAATTTTTAACCCTTAGGACCTAAGAGCAGCCTACTCCATGAAGCCTGCCTTGATTAATTTGTAGCGATCCCCATAATACCTTGGAAATATTTGTTTTATAAATAAAAATGAATACATAAAAGTTTAATAGAACTAAGGACAAAGAAAAAATATTTCTTATCAGGCAGTATATAGACCTGTAGTAGAAAGAGATATGTCTTTTCTTTTGTTTTAAAGTTGCTTTGACAAGCCTATCTTTGCACGGAACTGAATCAACAAAATTGATTTGTTCCAGAAAATGAGGATCAGGTTTACTGACACTTCATGGTAAAAGTGTGAGAAAAGAAGAGGATAAAATCCAGGGGAATAGTAACCTTCTTTCCAATTCTTCATTTAAAGTAGAGTAGATGTGGCTAAAAAAAGTTTTAAATTTGGTTACATTGGGGTGTGTCATGGTAAACTACACTTTGCCTATTCTGATGACAAGTTCTGTCTTATTATTTATACTCACAAATACAGGAAATGTGTAAGATATTTGTTGCGATTCTCCTAGACAACTATAGCTGTAGAGATAACCTTTTTTGAGAGGAAGACAAAGCCTGTTTTCTGGTTGAGCAAACCTGGGTTCCAGTTTTCGTTCTGGCAAGATATATCCGTAGTATAAAATATTGGTCGTGTCTATAGGCCTATTGGTGACAGAACCTATATCCATAATTGAACGAAATGCCAAATTGAAGGGAATGTTTCTCTTCAAGACCCAATTAATGCTACATTTCCCTCAGATACCTAGCTGCTGGAGGGAAGATCAAGCTGAAATAAAAAAGGGAGGTTGGGAAGGTGACTTTCCTTGATTTAGGGAAATATCAGAGGTTCTGTGTGTGTGTGTGTGTGTGTGTGTGTGTGTGTGGTGGTCATGGTGGTGGGTGGTGGTAGTGATGTTACCCAAATTGTATTAGAAATTATCTTTGTCCCTTTTGAAGTTAATTGGCAACTACGGTTTCTGGTTATTATCTTCATAGCATTAGTAATTAAGAGATCTAAACTTTAGGTAGATAGGTAGATGATAGATGATAGATAGATACAGATATAAGTACTATGGATATATAGATATAGAGAGAAAGAGATAAAAACACACACATCGAGAAGAAAAGGTTGGCAATAAACTCCACAAAATCAAGTACTTTTGAGTGACCTTCCCAGACAAAATGGACAATAATCACATTGTAGATAATAGCAAAAATTATTGGGGCTGGTTTGTTCTTTGAATACCCCGTCTCACTGAAGAAATAAAATATCTTGTCTTTCACTCTTTTTATCTTGACTAAATTCATGCATTCACAGCTTTCGCCATAGATCTAAACACTAGATAGTGCTGTGTTTGTTAGTTTAATTTTTTAACTTTTTTCTTTTTTTAATATCTTACTGTTTGAACATACTTGCCTTTGAGCAGTGATTTTTTTTTTTTTTTTTTTCCTGAAGCAGCGTGTTCTTTTGCGCTGCATTCAAGGTCACGGTCTCTCTACCCTTGCCTGCTGTACATAGGCAGAGCAATAAAACAGGTAATACTCTTACTCAATTGAGGTGCAGATCTCATTTCTGCTGAACATCTGTGCAGTATGAATCTCCATATTACACCCTAAACACCAATTTTTTGGTAATATTATCGACTTTGCCTCTTTGCATTTTTATTTACATTGATATGACTCAACTGGGATATGCTGTTGTTGAGGCATGCATAATTTTAATGACATAAAATGTAGGAAAAACCATACTACTATTAGGAAAATGTCAGTTTTAAGCAATACAATTTCTAATAAGAAACAACTTAGAGAGGCATTAAATATTAGAGAATAAGGTGCCTCACTATTTAGAGAATGACACTTAGGGAAAAAATTGGATCATCATATCATGAATGAAAATAGATCATTTTCTGTGATATTAGAACTGCACCTCCTTTTCAGCTTTTATTCTCGCCTTCCCAAAGATTTCATTTACTGAGGTGTCGATTTCTAAGATAGACAAATTAGAACTACATAAATCAAAGGCAATGAACATCAGTGGTTACAAAAAGTAGCAAGCTTAGCACAATGCATGTTATGTTCAGGCTGATAAATATTTAATTTTTTTGAATTAAAACTTCTCCATATTCAAGCACACAACATTTAGACAAACATGAGTGGAACACCTCTAATTCACTTGTGGTTTCTATCTTTTTCTTCAAAGATGTTATTTATTTATTTATTTATTTATTTATTTATTTATTATTAGAGAGAGAGAGAGCACAAGTGTGGAAGAGGGCAGAGGCAGAGGGAGAAGCAGGCTCCCCACTGAGCAGGGAGCCGACCAATCCCAGGACCCTGGGATCATGACCTGAGCCAAAGGCAGCTGTGTAAGTGACTGAGCCACCCACGCGTCCCAATTTGTGTTTTCCAGCTTGATAACGAGTATGAGTAAACGTATTTGTAGTCGATCCAGAGAAGCATAAATGAAGTAGTTAGATGTATCAAATTTTCCGAATATTTGGTGCATTACTAAGTCCCACTGCCCCATTTACTGGAGAGGCAACTGATTCCTTGATTGTTTACCTAGGACTATAAAAAAGTGTGCCAGGGTCTCAGTCTGAAGTCACTGTTCTTATGATACTAAGTATACAATCTGTAGTTTATGGTCCACGAAGAAAAAAAAATAATTTTCCTTGATTCCTCGTCCAATAATATTTGTTTGAACACACACACACCCAAATCAGAAAAAAAGAGGAGCTTCATTTTAAGGGAATTTCACTCAAGACGAAATGCCATTTTAAATTCATTGATATTTTTCCTTTACGATAACACTTTGTGTAAATCTTTGCAAACCCCTTCAGAACGACTTGGTCTCTCTCTGTGCTCCCAACAACTCCTGATGGTAGTTTGATATTAACCTTACAGCATTAGACATTTTATGTCCTCCTTCATTCACAAAGTGTGAGTTCCTTACAGAAATGGACAGAATGCTTTGTACCTAGCAGAAACCAAAACCTCGATAAATGCTTTCTAAATAAATCACCGGGATTGATGTCATGTAATGGAGAGAGAGAGATGAAAACATCACAGTGGGCAACAGGCTAATGACATTACTGTGCTGTTTTTAATTTAGATTCTGCAGTTTGACTGAGATGTGTAAGACTTTGCCAGAAAAAAGCACTAATGATAACAATAAAATTAGAAACAAAATTCCTATGGGAAAAGCTTAATGTAATTAGTAACTGTGTTTTAGTGGGGATAACTACAAATGTGTATGAGGGCAATGTACTTAATAATAATCTAATCTGCGAATGTGAAGTAAGCCCCTTAGAGACAAGGCCACGTGTTTCCATGATATATTTTCTTGAACCCTTGTGGGAAATAAATCAGTGTTAAATAACAATTATCCAGTATAGTTATTTTTATTGATGAAATTTAGTAGTTGTTTGTTAGATTTCCATTTAATTTGAGCTATAAAGCTATAGGTTGTGGTGTATCTTATGCTAATAAAATTGTCTTGACTTAAAAAGACTCTTCGTCTCTCTGTGAAATACAGCTTATGGGATGCACAATCTTTTTTGTTTTTTTCTATCATAAGGGCTTCTGATTATCATTGTTCCATGAACTGCTTTTTACCGTTACAACTTAAAAGGCTACTTAAAAGTTACCCGTATAAGGAAAGAAGACCCTTAATTGTTTCTCTCAAAGACATTGAGTAAGACAGTGAGATATGCTACTTACTCATCCGTTGGTGTCCTTTTGAAAGTGTGGTGGCCAAAACAAACAAAATAATAGCAAAAATAATAAACCAGATAACTCCTAGGATTTACTGACATGGTACATTAGAAATGAGAATTAAAGGAATATTCTTTATAGATTTTATTTGTCTCCACAAAAATAATTAAACTCAGTTGTGGTCACTGACATTTTTCAATATACAAGCTATTTTCGCATGCAAAAGAAAGGGTTGGGATTTTCCGAGTAGAGGTATTTGCAGATTTTATGGAATAATAAAATATTCAATAAATAGATTATAAAGGGCTTGATAAAATTTTAGAGGCATATAAATACCAAGAGATGCAGTCTATTGGAAAAAGGAAACACATATGTGCATATAAGCATACCCTCAACCTCTAGCAACCTCATTGTCTTTTTTTTTTTTTTTGGGGTAGGGGGAGGGGAAAGGGGACAAGTAGAAGAAAAGACAAAATAGGAAGGGAAAATGTAGATGAGATCCTTGGAAGCAGTCAGCACCTTTTCGGAGGAACAGAAGTTATTACCACTTTTTTTTTGCTAAGTAACTAAAGCACCATGAATTCCTCTGACAAATCCTCCACATTGTAAATATTAAATAATCACTAAGTCTACCATTTAACATCTTCTTTAAACACGAACACTATTTTAAAGTCGCAGGCCATTATTATAAAATTTTCATTCACTCTGGTTTCTTTTGGGGGAGGGATCTAGTACACTGACATTAATTTTATCTGAGACACATTGTCTATCATCTTTCCCTATGGTTTTTATGCAATTTACCAGAAATGACTAGTGCCAATTGAGTGAAAAATCTATGGCTTGTTCCTTTATTTATATAAATAATATTACAACGTAGAAATTGCTGAAGTTTCTATGTAATGCCAGGAATACATATTTAAAGTGCAGAGAAAACTGCCCAAGGAGCAGGTGATTGGAAGGTACTTGGCTGAGCATGCTGTCAGAAGGGTGGCAGACAGGTCCTTTGAAGCTAATGTACTCAAATTTCCTGGGGCTGCTGCTGTCTTTCACAGGAGCAGCCTCTGAATGAGAAATATTTCTGTCTAATCCTGCCGAAGACAGATAAGTCTGCCAATTGAAACTGGAAAGTCCTGACAGCCGACGGCGTTGGTTTTGTAATAGCAAAAGACTGATGCTGAAATATCAGAAACGGAAGAGCATTCTCTGACAGCAAGAAGCTAACATGTTTGACAAGAAATTGGAGCCATGATCATTTCTAGTCAAACAAGATGTCTGTTCATTCACAGCATCAAATTTACCTCCTTGCCGAAGTTCAAGATTCATTTCATTACCAACATATTTTTTTTTCCCTTCCCCTTATCACGTTTAAAAACTTACAGAGGCACATGTGTTTGATATATTTTACAAGGTAACAGCCTTTGCTATTTTCCTGTTAATGAGGATCATAATAAAAAGAAGGACAGTGTTTCCCCACTGTATTCAATCACATCACCGCACTCATTTATAAAATTTAATCCATTTAACCACAGCTGCACCTTGCAGATTTTAAAGAAGTTTTTATTCCAACATCTATCAAATTTGAGTTCCTTTCAGATCCTTTTATCCCCCATTCTAGCTTATAACCTATCCATTTGCTACCCATTAGCCTTGAACACCTTTGTGATAGATGAGACTACCTGGATTGGCCTGATACAAACCAGAAAAGAAATGTCATGCTTTTGAAATGTGATGCCAGAAAATTAACCAAACTATAGTGGTTGAAAAAAGAGAAAGGAACTTATCTACTATTCCCCTAGATATTAAATGCAGATAATACTTCATTTACTGGCTTTGGCTAATCCTCTTAGATCTTTTTCTCCAAGTTTTAGGAGTCTGCTTAATAATTTATCAGAACCAGAGTAGCACTCTTTGGAGCAGAATTTTGTTATGTAGTGTTAACTTTACAAAACAAAGGAGCCAGTTATTTTACCAGAAAAATGAGTTTGTTTGGAAATAGCAGAGAATTGTAATTCAGGACAAGCATGCTATGGCAAACCATAGGTAAATGTGGAGAACAGAGGAAAGGGGCCTGCTTTTATGGAAGAAAGGGGGAAAGCAATTAAATGGGCTATTACAGATTTCAGGAAGGTGACAGATTCTCCTTGGCTGAGAGTGTCTTTTTCTCATTGGCTGAGCTGTTGCTGGGCAAAGAGAAATTCTTCCTTCCTCCTGCTAAGTTGTGTAAAGCAAGCTTCCTTCAGTTTGGGGTTGAGTGCTAATGTGTGAGTTTGCCCCCTTCAGGGCTTCCTGACTCCATTTTTAATGAGGTTTCCTTTATTTATTTTTACAATGGAAAGGTTTAGAGATTCTTCCCATGAATTTTAAGAGTAAATATAAAACAAATGCCAAACAGATAGCAAACTTCATTTTAAATACTAAATTTTTTTACATATAGCGTATGCTTATTTTAATATTATAATGCATGCCATTTTCCTGTTTCCTGTTTCTTGTCAAATGTATCTCAAAAACAATTTAAAACATCTTGTCAAAACAATTTAAAACATGTCCCAGTTAACTACACTCTTAATAGTTCTTAAAAAAGAATTAAACTCTGATAAATACACTATATTATAGATAGTAATAAAAGTTATCAGCATATACATACACACACACATATTGGCAGAGTGCAATTTTATAATTTAAGTAGAAGTTTAACACAATTTACATGTTGTTTTGAATTGTGGCAGTTTGTAATATCATATAAAAAATGGAAACATGAACCACTGACTCAAAATTTTATCATTTCCTAATTATTAATGGCAATTCATTACATTCTATCATAGGCATAATTTGTGTGATAAATCCTATTGCTTTATGCAAGATTTCTCAAATGGTTTGATATCATGGAACCTGGATAATTTACATTTAGTTTATGTTCTTTATGACTTAATGCTATTTACCAACAGAGTTCTTAGGCTTATGGTTTGAGAAGAAATGAGGAAAATTTTAAATCACTATAAATTGGGTATATTTTAGAATACTGTTTAGTTCTGAATGACATGTGATTCTATGGACAAAGCTTGGGCTTTGGTGTTGGCAAGTATAACTGAAAACCAAATCTCCACAATTGATTTGTTATCCGGCTCTTTATAAGTAACAGCTCTTCGGACATTCATTTTCCCCATCTGCAAAATGCATCTGGCTCCTGCTTACTTCTATGACCCTATCTCCTATCCCTGGGAACTTCATTTACCTTTTAAAATGCTTCCTTAAATGTTACCATCTCAATGAGACCCTCCTTGACCATAGTATTTGAAACTTCAGACATACAACAGCACTCTGTACTTCCCTGCCATATTATTAGCAATATCATTACCATCTTATGAAGTGCATATTTTGCTTCTGGTTTTTTGTACATTTCATCCCCACCTTCACTGCCTACCACCCACTTAGAATATAAACTCTCTGACGGCAGGAATTTTTATTTTCTTTGCTCATGTCTTAAACTCTGCCCATAGACACTCACTTAGTATTTATTTAATGAATGCATTTACGAAGAAATGAACTAATGGATGAGCAGGGTTGAAGAAAAAAAGATAATGCATTCTCTTCATTTGTGAAAAGATCACATGTTAATCTAAACATTAAGATTACTCTCCTTCTCCCTGATGGGGAATGAAGGAGAGGGCCAAAACAATCCCAAGGTTTGGAGATAGGAAAGAAGCTTGTAGCAGCACTGCTCAATTGGCTTGAAGAAACTGAGAATTGAGTCTTAAGAAGCTACTAACAAGACAATTTAACCAGCACCACTCTTGCTTTAGAGGTCATCCTAAATATCGTACTGCATGTGATGTGGTGCATTTTCTTACTTCATTTTGGATATTTAAAAAAATATATATGACTGCAGAAACTGGAGAGAAGGTGTAGCTGTTTTTTTTTAGAGGTTGCTTTTATCTATAGTTCAGATTCATCTTTTCTCTCTTTTGTTAATTAATAGAAAACTTAGAGCCAGATTTGTTGTTCACTGTCTGCAAGGATATAGCACTTCAGAAATCCATTTTGTGTATATCTAATTCATATGAGATTAATTAAACAACTAAAGCAATGAATAGAGTAATACTTTTTAAATATACATAAGCCATTCTCAACTCTGTTTAATTGTTTAGCAAAATTTGGTAATCTTATGGTGGCCATGAATTCAGCCATCCTCCCTGGTGATAAGCAAATAATCTACATGATACAAAGAGATTAAATGGACAGCATTCACTTCCCACTTGTTAAATAAATGTTCCTCGTGTTCAGTATAATGAAGAAGGAAATCAGTAACACTGGGGGACTACAGGGGTAACAGCAGGGACGGGCTAAGCCATTGAGAGGCTCTGGGGAAACATGGCAGGGATTTCTGATTTTGAATATGAGGGCATACTTGTACAGACTGCTGACCCTGTTTCTATATTCTAAAACTTGAGATGCTCAGTTAACACGAGCCCTGAGAAATGTTTGAAGAAAAGAAGATTGTCCACAGTGTAGGGGATAAACAGAGACCTGGGGAATATGGCCACCTGGTGCAGGAGAGCTTTGGGACCAATGGATAAGGAAAGGTCAAGTACACAAACTAGATATGGGTCCCATCAATTTATATTATGTTCAAGAGAACTTGGGTTCCTCATCTCTCTTAAGTCTCAATTTATTAAACTGCCATTTGCCAGAAGACTGTTATGAACGCATGAATTTAGGGAACATTGGCAGAATCCCAACATTTTTTTCCAGCTTTATAGTTTTAACTAGCTTGTATTTAAAGACATAACATGTACAGTTTAATGAGGATAAATACATTTTGAATAAATATTTTAAACACACAAAAAAATCTCAAAACCAAATATTCCTAACAAAATTATACCCCCATACACAGTGCTGTGGAGCAGAATTTCAAACACCCATAGAAAGGATTTTAGTTCACTGCACTCCTCACTCTATTTTTCTCTCTTCCATGAACACCTCCATATGTTGAACTTTTTAAAATTTATTTTAATTTGGTGATAGATGATTAGTAACTTAACTTGTGACAAGATCACACATATCATGATTGAAATCATTAAAATGACAAAATACCACATTTTTATTTTTAAAAAACAGATTTTCCTCAAAAGCAGAGTGCAAATAAGAGACCGTTTGTTACATTCAGGATAGCTCTTTTAGCCAATATGATGCCAGAGCCTTCGCTGCTGACTGGGAAACACTCATGATGGATTCTGGGCATCCACCTCACTGTATGTCAGTGTTCGATTTCTTTGGTTTCCAAACATGTGAACAGTATCAGCACTCTTGTATTTACAACCTGGACTGTAACCCTCCAATTATAGACAGTCAGAATCCAGACCTGTATTTGCAGGGCCCAGGGCAAGAGTGCCAATAAAGGTCCTCAACCTGTGTTTCCAAATATTAAAAAGTTCTGATCTTCTTTTTTTTTTTTTTTTAAGATTTTATTTATTTATTTGACAGAGACAGCCAGCGAGAGAGGGAACACAAGCACAGGGAGTGAGAGAGGAAGAAGCAGGCTCATAGTGGAGGAGCCTGATGTAGGGCTCGATCCCAGAATGCTGGGATCACGCCCTGAGCCGAAGGCAGACGCTTAATGACTGCGCCACCCAGGTGCCCCAGAAAGTTCTGATCTTCTGACCTTGGCAAGTAACTCTTTATAATATATAGAAGAAGGCCAGGTTAAAATGCAGAATTTCAGACTCCTGTGTCTTCCTCACTAGGATGTGAGAACATAGAGGGAGCCAGTCCCCTGACCCAAGTCTGCCACTCTCGTCTTCCAACTCCTCACTCCATCCTTACCACGATGTGCATATCCATACCCATGTCTATGGCTATGACTACCTTATTTCTGCAGTCCCAGATCTGTCAGTACTCAGGCAAGTAACTACACCTTGTTTGGCTTTATGCTCAGTACTTTGAACATGGAATGGACAGGACCTGAAAGTAGGCTTGGACTCATTTGGAGAAGCAATTCAGGGATCCCAGATACCTTGGACATGACATAAGGTGTGAGGCATGGGATCCAAGTGAAAATGTCCTTTGAGACTGTTCCACGGGGTGCCGAAACATTCAGAGGAGGGCCAGAGTGGGTTCCTCAGGCCTTTGTCCATGCGTAAGTGTGTGACTAATTAGGTCCATATTTCTTAGAATTACTGGTAGGAGTAAGATAACAACAGAGTTAAAAGTTAGATTAAGTCACGAAACACTGAATTCTAGATTTTTATCAGTCATGCTATTATTACTACTCATTATCAGTATTATTGCTGCTATTACTATAACTACTTTGTATAGTACTGAAATTTACATGTGGTTTTTATCTATTTATCTTTTTTTAACAGCTTTATTGATGTATAATTGAAAAATCCAAAACCCCACATGTTTAATGTACATAATTTGATTATTTGGGCATATACATATACCCATGTTGTGCCAAAAAATCTTCAAGAAAATATACTTATTATCTATAATATATGGCATACATATATAGGAGGAATATCAATTTTGTAGCTTTTCATTATTATTCCTCTTTTAACTTTCCCTTTCCCCAAATTCCTAAAATTCTTCTCGTGTAGAGATGTCACTGAGTAAGGGGTATTGGTAGGACATACATGAAATGTGACTGGTAGAATAATTGAATTCACACAATTCATTTAACTAGTAAGAAAACTATAATAGTTTCCGGAGGGACTTATCTATGTTTTTTTTCCTGTACCAGTGCTGGATTTAGTTACCTCAATATAAGAGAGTGAGTAGGGTTATTATATGATCTAATATTAAGGAAAAAAAAATTTTTTCATATCAATGGTTCAGTTACTATTCTAAAGTAACAGCTGTAAAAGATGTTTTGATGATATCAGAAAACTTAAAAACACACTAAAATTATGAAATCTAAAAATTAGATTCACAGAATCTAAATTTAGTTCTCCTGTCATTCAGAGTCACTTGTTAAATTCCTCATGACAAAATACTGGTTTTAGCAAGATTACATGAAGTTATCAAAATGTTCTAAAAAATTAACCCGTTTTCTTCTCAGAAGTGATTTATGTCTTTTGCTTTGTTCAAAGTTGGATCAATATGGTTTTACCCAGCATGCTTACCTTGTTATTAAGTTCAGGATTTGCTCATTCTGAGTAAATCCTCTAAACAAATTATAATTGTAATGCAATATCTAATGATATAATTGTATCATATATAACTTTTCAGTTTTATTGAAATATAGTTGACATACTGCACTACATAACTTTAACATGTCCAGCATAATGACTTGACTTTTACGTACTACAAAGTGATCACCACAATAAGGTGAGTTATCTCATATAGTCACAAAAAGCAATGAAAGAGAAAATACATGATTTTTATATATAAAAAATAAGATGTCCCACTGCTTCAATATTAAAGGCAAAAACTGGGCAGAATTCAATTGTGTCATGTGTATGTCACATGAATGAGGTGAACACAAATGAAATAATCAAACTGGTGAGATTGCAATCATTTGTTTTAAGCAATTGAATTAATTTATGTATCTATGGCCATATAGAGATACTTTTGGCTACCTTCATTGTGGGAAACACAATTACGAAACTCTTCCTGTGTGCAAAGCATAGCTTGGACGTTATCAAGAGAAAATGTATATTCACTGCACTGCAAGAGTTAATTGACAATATCAATAAACAAGTATCAACCATGTAGAAATTCCAGGTGGTAAATAAGGAAAAGATGAAGACCAACTGTTCTGAGACAGAAGAAAATGCCAACTATACTTGGCAGCTTTGTTTAATACAAACAGCAAAGCAGGGTGTTAGAAAGCTTCAATTACGGTTAATTCTTTTTTTTTTTTTTTAAAGATTTTATTTATTCGACAGAGAGAGAGACAGCCAGCGAGAGAGGGAACACAAGCAGGGGGAGTGGGAGAGGAAGAAGCAGGCTCATAGTGGAAGAGCCTGATGTGGGGCTCGATCCCATAACGCCGGGATCACGCCCTGAGCCGAAGGCAGACGCTTAACCGCTGTGCCACCCAGGCGCCCCCAATTACGGTTAATTCTTGGTGCAAAAAGGGGAGACGGGTTTGTATCTGGATTTTTTCACTAATTAATATCTCTTATTAAGATTCTCTGAACAGTTGTAATGAAAATCTGGAGTTAAGTGCTGTAAGGGTATAAATTGTGGTCAGGATTGTGGCGTTGATATACGAGGTGTCAACAACCAGGTGTGGGCAGGTGGGAGGCAAGGAAGCCAAAGGACTCTAAGACTACTGTATTAAATGTGCTCTCTGCTCATTTATCACAGGGATCCTCAACTGTGCCTGTGTGTCAGAAGTTCCTTGAGAAGTTCCTAAAAAATATAAAAATAAAATAAATAAAATAAAAGCCAACATTTTAGTCCCACCCAGATCAATTTAATCAGACTCTTTAGACATTTTAGTAGTGGTTTCTGTGCAACTGTATTTGTGTTTTAAAATTTCCTGTAGCCAGTGTTGAGAAACATAGATTTGGAATCATGATAAAACTGGGTGTAGGAGCCTTGACACTGAGAAAGGGGACTAAGTATTAAAAAGAAAGTAGATGTTACTATGATATAATTAGTAAGATATACACCTGCTACCTGATAATTAAGGGTCTACAAAAAGCAGTATACAAAATGTTTCATACTCTATGACTACAACCATAAATATAAATATACACAAATTTAATTTTATATATATAAATGTGAACATTTGTTTAATTGAGGTGGTAGGATTGTGGGATAAAATATTTCATTTTATTTAATGTTACTATAGTGGTACTTTAATAAATATGCTTTTGCAAATAAAATTTAAGATGTTACTTTAAAAAAATGGTTTATCAGCGTGAGACACATCTGCATTGAGCTTTTGATCATGGAACCAAAGTCATGGAAAGGAAATAAAAGTCATAGTTATTTCTGTAGGAATAATCTCATTTTCTCATGCAAAGAAAACCTGATCAGATTTTCTTTAGTTCCACCTGGGAAATGCCAGTGTTACTGCCACACCTGCTCTCCAGTTCCTGTCTTCTTCCACCCCCACTTCCTCCCGTGCTTGTACTTCTCATTACAATCATGGCAGAATGCAACTTTATTTAATGAGAAAGTTGTTGACCAGCCATTTGTCCTACTACATTCTGGACATTTTTGAAGATGTTAAGGATATCAAGACTAAAATCACTATCACAAGGTTCTGAAGAGCATAGAATTTGAACTCCTAGAAGCCTGGAGTCAAATGTTATTTCTATCTTAAATTGCAAACAGGGCAACAAATACCACTCACACTGTTCCACTCTCCCTATCTAGCATTACTCATTTAATTTGTTTAATGTCTCTCTCCCATCATTAAAATATGTGCTACATGTTGACACAAACTTTTATTCCTTTGTTTACTTGCTATCCCTAGTGTCTAGAACATCTAGCTTATAATATGCTTATAAAAGGTGCTCAATAATATTTATTCAATGAGGAAATTGAGAAACAGCATCCCATTGGCATTCAGCATCCTGATTACTGCCCTTTCTATAGTTTTACCTAAGGTCACAGAGTCAGTAAGTTGCAGTGACAGAATTTGAACACAGATCTGTCCGAGTTCAAATTCCATGCTGGTCTTGTTAGTTTTTAAGCAGCAAGGCATGCTTTCATCTCAAGGCTTTTGCATTTGCCATTTTTCAACTTGAAATGCTTTTCAGGCAGATGACATGATTTTCTTTTCCTCACATCCCTCAGCTCTTTACTCAAATGCCAGAATATCAAGACCTTCATGACTAAGGTGGAGTGACTGGACAAGATTTTTCTCTAAGTGAGAGGAGAGAATGAGATTATTTGGCTCATTTTTAATAAGATCACTTTGAGTAAACTATTGGGACTAGGCCAAAAGCAGGAAATGGTGTAAGCCATATCAGAAGTTACTGAATTAATCCGGGAGAGAAACGGTATGGTTTGTACAAGAATCATAACATAGCTGTGAAGTGGTTGGAACCTGCTTGTATATTGATTATAAAGCCAATGGGTTTTACAGTAAGAACAGGTATGGTATAAGATGAAAAATTAATCATGAGTGAGTCTTGGGTTTAGGCTTGAGGAACTAGCAGAATAGGGTTGTCATTCTCTCCAGTCCAGAAAAGTACAGATGGTATTGGTGAGGAAGCTGTAAGATACAGGAGTGTTGAGTTCAGATATTTAAATTTGGAAGTCATGAGCATAGAGAGCATATTTAAAGTGACTAAGTGAGGGGAAGTGGGTGGGAGGATGGGTGAAATAGGTGATGAAGATTAAGGAGTACACTTACCATGATGAGCACTGAATAATGTATAGAATAGTTGAATCACTATATTGTACACTTGAAACTAATATAACATTGTATGTTAACTGTATGGGAATTAAAATTAAAAACTTAATAAAAAGCAATAAAGTAACTAAGTGAGATTACCAAAGGAGTGAATATAGTTGAAGAGGAAATGATGTATTAGACTGAACCCAGAGCATCAATGTTTAGACATTGAAGAAATAAGGAATACCAGCAGGAAGACTCAGAAAGGAGCAGCTAAGTGGAAGAAGTAAAACCAGAAATATGTGAACTCTTGAAAGACAAGTTCTAAGAGGAGGGAGTGATGAACTCCATCATTATTACTTATAAATCAAGAACAAGTAGGAATTGAGAACTGAGTATTGGATCACATTCTATGTCTTTCTACACATTGGCTGAATTTTCTCATACTGGCATCCTCCGTATACCTGGAAACAGAGTCATTAAGAACGTCCTATATTTCATAATCTTTTTACCATGGACACTACAAAGATTCTCATGTTTTAGTTCAAAAGTTCCTGAGGAAAATGCCCACTTTCAGATAATTTCTCCATGACCACTTCATACCATCATTTATAAAGGGTGAAGGGACATTTTAAAGACAAAGTTAGAGATTTCTACTGTAATAGGGTTTTTGTTTTTGTTTTTTTACTAGTAAGAGTTTATCATGTACGTAGACATATTTATTTTCTCATTCTCTCAGAAAAAATAAGAGAGATAAGGTAGTTTTATGTTAGTGATTCTGTTAAGGGTGTAAGTAGTCCTTCTGAGTACACAGAGACTGGGCTGCACTTTAAATGCCTAGATAATTCTTGACATTCCCGCCCCAGGATTAAAAAAACCATCATTATCAAGAGACCTCTGAACTTTTCTACTTCTTCTATCTAATTTACTCGTGCATTTTTAGTTCAAAAAAATCTTCAAGATAGATGACATTATTTTCACTAAATTACAAACAAATCAACAAACATATCAAAAATGCAAAAAAAAAATTTTGTAAAGCTAAGCAACTTAACCGAAGCCATATACATAATAAGTATTGGTATTTAAATGTAGGTCTGCTTATAAAAAGCATATGTTCTTCTCAGCCTCAACACATTTATCTTTTATCTTGTTTGAATCAATGAACTATTCTAATGTTAGCTTGTGCTGTTAACATGTCTCTCTTCAATAAAGCTCATTTCCTTGTTTTTGGCTAATATGGGATTGAGGTCTAATAACAGTGCTGTACAGAGTCATCAGAGGTTTCATGATATAAGGGAAAAACAATTTAGGAATGAGCCAGAGCTGGTTCAAATCTTGACAACTATTTCATAGCTGGATGTAATTAGACACTATTTAATGTTCATAACCCCGGTGCTCTCACCTGAAAAATGAGTATACTATTGTACCTGCTTCATGAAGTTGGGTATTGAATGAAAGAGCATATAAAGTATCTAGTATAGTTCCTTACATAGTGTGCAAAAAAAAGCACCAATCCCAAGACCTACCACAAGGAACAAGGAGGAGGCTGGGGCTGTGTAAGGATTGGTCACCTGACTGGAATTGAATGGTTTATTATGAGAGATCTTAGAAGACTGTAAGTTTGGGTTCTTAAGGAATGATCATTATCAGTCAAGTGGTTTAAGTAAACTCCAGGAACAGAGATGGAAGAGAAGATGAGTGGGATGAGTGTCAAGATCTTTGATACAGTGTCAGTGCTTGGCAAAAGGCAGATTGCATGTTCACTCTAACACTGGAAACAAGGTTTGGTACTTTTATGCATTGAGAACTAGTAGCAGCTAGGCATAGGCATAGAGCTATAAACAAATCTCTCTGGTATATTCTGCAGGACTCCAATCTTAGTATGTAAATAGAGTGGAAATTGGTGCTTTATATTAAGAGGCAGTTATCTAGATTGGCCTTTCACTGTGAGAGGTTTGGAAAATCAGCTTTGTCTCCAGGATTATGTGAAGTCTATTGGTCTATATTCATGCCGGTCAAAAGGCAGCAAATTATTTCTGGCTCTCACTAACCTGTATACTACACTGGACTTTCTGACTCTGGACCTGAAACAGGATGAGCCTAAAGTTACCAGATTACTTTTCTTCATAATTGGGCAAACTACAGGAAAGTAGGAAAGGGCTAATAGCCATTCATCTTGGATTCCTCCATTTATGTGCATAGACATATCAGAGAATTTCTAGATGCATTGTGGAATAAGTTGCATAACATGAGGAGAGTTAAACTTCAGGAGGGTGAACTGAAATATACTGCTATAAACAAAATTATTTGATATAGATGATTGACTACATTAAAACTGAATTGCTTTTGGATTGTCTGGAAATTACAAGTCTCTGGGGTTTATGTACTTTAATAGCAGAGAGTAAGAGCATCCTGATTTTCTGCTGAATGTGAAAGATTCAAAACAGTGAAAGGATGCTGCAGACATTTTACTCATTTCATTTCTGCTGCTATGCACTAGAGTCAAACTCAGTGAATTAATTTCTCCCTATTCATGATAACTTCAATTAAAAATAAAGTTAAAACTTTATATCATCAGTTAAAGATCATATATACAGCCAGGGACTATTAATAAGATTTTGCTTGTGAAAAATGTACCCACTTATGATTTGAATATATTGTCTCTAGAATCACCAAGGTGTTTAGTGTTCATGTTCCTGAGAATAGATTATATCAAGAGTTTCAATTAAATACAACAGACTGTGGGTGTGGGTCTGATTTCTAAAGTCAGATAAATTCTATTTTCAGTTGATAGTTATTTTAATGATATAAAATTATTTTCAATGACAGCCCTAATATGAGACTACTGTAGCTCCCAATTTATTTAAAATGCATCACCCAGAGTAAAAAGCATCATCAGATATTTTAATTCCAAACAGATTAAAATTAATATCTTTGGTTACTAGAAATAATTCTAAAGATCAGTGAAAATTTATTAGAGTAGGGATTCAGCAAATGAAATTAATTTGGTGTATAGTGCCATTTTAAGTAGGATAAGTTCAGCTACACTGAACATCTGAATAATGACAAAACCCACAAAAATAAACTGACCTAATTGGGAACTGAGATAAATACAAGATGAGGACATACTGAGTTGTTGAAATATACAGTAAAAAGGAAATTCTTTGGAGTCCTGGTTCTGGTAATAGAGAGAGCTTGCATCACACGAGTTTTTCCATAAATAAAAATCATAAACTATGTAAAAAATTTTGTTTAATGGTAGTGGTGAGAAGACAAAAAACAGAAACTGGGAAGGATCCAACCCATAAAAAAGGATGTCATACTGAGTGATAGTCACAAATTTTTAGCTTTCTTCCTGAGAGCACTGTCTCGTCCACAAGCAATTGGGTAGCTAGAACTCAAGCAGTAAAGCACAATCCTTTTGGCTTGAAGTGTCAGAGGATGAACTTTGAGATTTTCTAGGTAGCTGGAAATTGAAGGATAGGGTATAAAGCAAGGAGGAAATCACACAAGTGGAGAGCCCAAAGTCAGCACATAAATGCATCTCAAATCCTTGAGTGACTTCTGAACTATACATGAGAGGGAGAAACTCCAGAGAACCTGCTGGAAAGAAGCATTTGGGAGGCAGAAAAGACTTAGCAGAGATATCAGTTTTTGCCATCAGAGGAAGCAAAGTTTGGAATTTGATCTCCCCAGTTGGAAGAGCTTGGTAAACATCTTGAGCTATCTAAACATTGACACAATCAAATCTTAAAAGTGAGCATTTATCAACTTACCTATTAGAATAAAAATTAGTACTTCAGGAAAAGATATAATTGAGACTCTCTAAAACATTTTATTCACAGTGTTTGCTACACAATAAAAATTAATTAAAATGGAAAGAAAGAGGAAAATTTTACTCATATTTAAGAGAAAAAAATCAAAAGAGACATACACCTCCAGGGGGCTTAGATACTGGATTAGCAGACAAGAATTTTATTATTTATTTTTAAAAATTTTATTTATTTACTTATCTGAGAGGAAGAGAGAACACATGAGTTGGGGGGAGAGGGAGAGGGACAAGTGGACTCTGCACAGAGAATTGAGCCAATGCGGGGCTTTATCCCATCACCCTAAGATCATGACCTGAGCTGAAATCAGGAGTCCGAGGCTCAACTGACTGAGCCACCCAGGCACCCCTAGCAGACAAGAATTTTAAAGCATCCAAGTTAATTCAGTTCAAGGCTTAAATGAAAAGATGAACCAATGAAGAATCTCAGAAAAGAATTGAAATGTATGAAAAAAAAAAAAAGAAATTCAAAAACTGAAAAGTGTAATATCTAAAAGGAAAATGTTACCTGATGGGCTTTCCAGCAGATTGGAGATGACAGAAGACAGAGATACTGAGCTTGAAGAGATCAGATAAGCTCTGGGCAATATCAAGTGGCATTAACATCTGCATAATTGGTGTCTCCGAGAGAGGAGAGAGAGAGAATAAGTGAGAAAAACTTTGTGGAGAAAAGGAGAGTTGAAAATGTCCTCAACTTGGCGAGAAGCATGTGTTGACAGAGCAAAGAAGCATGGCAAACCCCAAGAAGGATAAGTACAAATAAAACCACCCATGGACACAGTTAGTCTAGCTGCTTAAAACTAGCATTATAGGAAAAAACCTTGAAAGAAGCAAGAGACAAAGAACATATTCAAACAGGAGAAAGACACAAATGAAATGTGTTGGCTCTTTTCATAGAAAAACTAGCAGCTTAAAACAAAAGTTACAACTGTATCGTTGGATTTATAACATTCGTAGATGTGAAATATACGACACCAAAGGCATAAAATGGTGGGTTGAGAAATAGAACTATACTATGACAACATTCTTATATTTTAATTGAAATGATAAAATACTAACTACAGGAAGTACCACCAAAAATCGTAAGGAGGTCTACTTCAAAGTTACTGGAGCAATTAAAATGCAATGATGAAAAGTATATAATTAACTCAAAATTTCCACTGTGACAAGTCGCTGTTGATAAAATGAGAATGCAATGCAAAGACATAGAAAAACTATTTATAATACATATTTACTAAAACATATAAAGCACTGCTGAGAATTAATAATAAATATATGGTTTGGCACTTTCTTAAAAATTTTCTGAAAAATTTAGCATATGCTTAATCCGTGAGCTAGTAATTCCACTTCTAAGTCTTTATCCAAGAGAACTGAAAGCATATTTCCACTAAAAACCTGGCACAAGTGTGTTTGTATGTTTAGGTTTAGTAGTCAAACATTCTGTAATAACACAAATTCCATCACAAGGAGATGGATAAACAAATTATGGTATATTCATTCAATGGAACACTATTTTAAAATGACAACAACAACAACAACAACAATAAAAATAAAAGTACCACTGCTACAACATTGTGAATAAATTGAAAAATTATGTTTAGCAAGATAAAACAATCACAGAAGGGTTTACGTCATTCAAATCCATCTTCATATGAAATCAAAAAAAGCAAAAGAAATCTTTAGCAAAATAATTTAGAAAGTAAGTGGATTTGGAGCTGGGGATAGGTTGGATGGGGAAATATAAATTTTATGGGGTTATGTAAAAATTTTCTGTTTCGATAGGGTTTTGGTTACACAAGTAGGTATATATATTTAATGACTCGTTGAATTATAAATATCCGTCATTTCACCATATGCAAATTTCACCTCAATGGAAAAAAATAAGTAAATCTTGTGATTTTGTTTGACTCCTTAAAGTTTTCTTCAAAGCTTTTTATTTCCTTGCTAATATTTCTGTTAGGTCAAATAATTTTTAAAGTTGTTTTTAATCATCTTAGAAGTAGATAGTCTCATACATTTTTATTTCATTATTATTGCTTTCATTTATTATTTAGAAAGCATGAATAATAAATGTGATAGACTACGAATAAAGTTCACACATCAAAGACCTTTGCAATTCAAATATGAGAGATAAATTGAAACCAAGAAATGCCATGTTGTAAATATAAGCAAACATAAGATTGTTTTACATCTGTTTTCTTGCTTCCTTATTTTTTTGCTTTTCTTCTTGCATTCTTTCCTATTATATTAGGCAAAAAATACAGGAATTGGTATTTAAAATGCTTTAAGAGGAAAAATCACAGATGACATAAGAGATGCACATAGTCCTGCAACCTGGGGTAGTTCAAAGTGGAGAGCCATTCAAAATCTATTTCAACAGAAAAATGAAAGAGAATGGATCCAAGTGGAAGAAATCTCTACATTAATACACTAAAAGATGGTAGTGGGAAATGCATTTTAACATTTGCTCCTCTATTTCCTCAGAATGGTGTGTGCTCTCTTTCTCTCTCTCTCTCCCTCTTTCTCTGTATATGTATAAACACACACACACATATAAAATATGCGTATGTATATAATACATATACATACAATGCATACACATATGTACATACAGTTCACCCTTGAACAACGTAAGGGGCAGGGGATTGACCCTCATTCAGTCGAAACTCCATGTATAACTTTTTTTTTTTTTTAATATTTTATTTATTTACTTGACAAAGAGAGAGGCAGTGAGAGAGGGAACACGAGCAGGGGGAGTGGGAGAGGGAGAAGCAAGCTTCCCGCTGAGCAGGGAGCCCAAGCGAGGCTTGATCCCAGAACGGTGGGATCATGACCTGAGCCGAAGGCAGACACTTAACGACTGAGCCACCCAGGTGCTCCTCCATGTATAACTTTTTTTTTTTTTTAAGATTTTATTTATTTATTTGACAGAGAGACAGCCAGCGAGAGAGGGAACACAAGCAAGGGAGTGGGAGAGGAAGAAGCAGGCTCCCAGCGGAGGAGTCTGACGCGGGGCTCGATCCCAGAATCCTGGGATCATGCCCTGAGCCGAAGGCAGACGCTTAACGACTGAGCCACCCAGGCGCCCCTCATGTATAACTTTTGACTCCCCAAGACTTGACTACCAATAGCCTACTGTTGACTTATGGGTAACATGAACGTTAGTTAGATTAACGCATGTTTTGTATGACATATGTGTATACTGTATTCTTACAATAATGTAAACTAAAGAAAAGAAAGTGTTGCTAAGAAAATCACAGGGAAGAGAAAATACATTTACATACTATAACTTATTTTTTTTAAGATTTATTTATTTATTTTAGAGAAAGAAAGAGAGAGCACAAGTGTGAGGGGCAGAGGGAGAAGGAGAGAGAATCTCAAGCAGACTCTGTGCTGAGTGGAGAGCCCGAGGTGGGGCTTGATCTCACAACACTGAGATCATGACCTGACCCAAAACCAAGAGTTGGACACTCAATCTACTGTGCCACCCAGGCACCCCATGTACTGTACTTATTTTAAAAAATTCTCATGTGAGTGGACCTGTGCAGTTCAAAGCCGTGCTGTTCAAGGATCAGATAAATATATACATAATATATACATAAATATATACATGTGTATGTATATATTTATAGTTTCTATTCAATATTGTCTCAATATTTTATTAGGAAGTTTCCATCTCTACAATTTATAAGTGAATTTGAATTTGTAAATTTATTTACTATTTGCAAAGTTAAAGTTATCAAAATGAATCTTCTCAGGTTTTCCATGTATATAATGAGCATAACGATAGAAAGTATAGTGTTATTCTTTACACATTGCTAGAAGAGAGACTGACACATTATTACGCTGTACAAGTTTTCCATTATTATTCAAATTATTTAATTTATCTTTAATTTTCAACAATATTGCTGTTTTTTCAAGTAAGTTTGTTGTTTATGTGAACAGTTCCTACTTTTTCTTAATGTTTGTAGCCTAGCAGCTTAAAAAGAAGGTTTTTAAATCAAATTCGTGTTTATACCCACAGGAATGATTCAATCTATGTAACAGTAAACCTAAAAGAAAATTAAAAGAGTGGGGGGGGGGGAAGGATTGCTTTGTTTGGTAGTGTGCTTTTAATCTAAAAAGCAATGTTTTTCTCTTTTTGTTATGAGTTCAGGAGAAAGACTAGGATGAGAAAACATAACTTGGAGTTTCAATATTTATTTATTATGTGAGTTCTTCAAGAAAAAGATAAGTTAGTCAATATACATCTACAGCAGATTAAAACTAGGCGAGACACTGATGGAGGGGACGTAAGTAGATGTGAGAGCTTATTTATTCTCCTTTTTGTTTATTTAATTATCTCAATATCTCTTACTTCTACAAAGACATAAAACAGCCTGTGGAAAATTTAGCCTGAAAGATAATATTCTATAAACCAGGATGCGTCCTCGGCAGGAGCAGGCTCTTTGATTACCTGTGTCTCTAAACCAGTCTGGCATCAAAGCAGGTGTACATTATTTGAACCCCTTGAGGCCAGAAAATTCTCTTCACGGTCTGCGTAATTGTGATCATGGTCTACGTGGTCATCATCCTAGTTGGGAAGAACTCTTTTTCCTTTTTGTCTCCCAGTGATAACATCAGTTTGTGCAGGTGGCAATAGTTTTTGAGCATCTACCATTAGGCATTGAGCTGGGCATTCAGGATACATCGGTGAAAAATATGGTCTCTTGCTTCACAAACTTCATATTTTGGAGGTAGCAGAGAGCCGACCCCCAGATGGGTATGTGCTCAATTGTCTACTGGGTGCTAAAATAAACATATGCACCAAATGCTGCAGAGTACGTAGTAAGTTCACATGGAATGGTCTGGGAGATTAGTAACATTCTAGAACTATTTACTGAATTTTGTTTTTCCTCCAAGAGGGTAAGTGAATAACTGGGCTGATCATTGGAACATACATAATTTTGCCAGATGAAGAGGGAAGGGGATCGACATTGGATACATAGGGGTAGCATGTGTTCAAGTCAAGAGAGTGTCGTGTGTGCTTTGGAAACTGTGTGCAAATCATTGAGTATGTGTGGAACAATTTCAGCAGGGTGAGACAGAGAGATAGCCCGAAACCATAAAGTAAAATGTCTTGAATATCAGTCTGAGTTTAGAAAGACAAATGGGATACTAACTTTAATCAAGGAGTGACAAGATCAGTAGGAAGACTACTCTGGCAGATTTGTGCGTGTATCTGAGGCAGATAAGATGAGAACCAGAAGGACGTCTAGTATTACAGATAATACATTTTTAATTCATAAGCTAAGATGGTATTATGATTATAGAAAGAATGGATATTCAGAAGATAAAATTGAGAAAGCTTTGTGATTAATTGAAGGTGTGGGATCAGGAAGAGGGAACAAGTCTCTGACTGATGATTTCCATGTGAAACTTTCATTTGGCAACATAAGAAACAAAGAGGTGAGTACATGGGGAATAAGATGGTGATCCAGCTAGTTATTTATTCAGCAGAAATTTATTGAGCATTTACTGTGACAGAAACCTAACCCTTTAAGAGGATACTTTCTAGTGGGAGAAATTATATATATATACACACACACACACACATATATATACATATATTATATTATATTATATTATATTATATTATATTATATATAACATATATTATATTAAATTATAATCATATTAAATCATAATCACATAATTATATTAAATTATAATCATGTAATTATATTAAATTATATTAAATATATTAAATTATAATTATATTAAATTATATATATTATATATATGTACATGCACACACACACACAAACACACAAATATATGCTATAAACTATTATATAAGAAATACTATATATATCATACATATATGTCATATATGTATGATATATATATATATGGAATACTTTGGTGTGAGAGCTCAGTTTTGGAGAGACAATTTTGAAAACACTAAACTTTAGATATCCTAAGACATACAAGTGATAATACATAGAGGAGGAAAAACTAGATATGCCATTCAAGAATTTACTGAATGTACCAGAATTGAGATATAAATTATGGAGACATTAATATGTACATAGTGTCATGGTTAATTTTATGTATGAATTTGACTGGATTACAGGGTACCCAAATATTTGGCTAAATGTTATTTCTGAGTGTGTTTGTAACAGTGTTTCAGGATGAAATTAGCATTTGAATCATAGACTAAGTAATGTGGGTGGGCAGTATCCAATCCACTGAGGGCCTGAATAGAAAAAAAAAGTGGAGGAAGAATTTACTCTCTTTTTGCTCTGACTGCATGAGCTGATACATTGTTTTTCTCCTGCCCTAGGACTGAGTCTTATACCATCAGTGTTCCTGGTTCCTTCAGGGCTTAGGACTCAGACTGAAATTTACACCATTGGCTTTTGCGGGTGGCTAGCTTGCAGATAGCAGCTCTTAAAACCTCTGTTTCCATAACCAGGTAAGGACTGAGCTCTGTGTAATTGTGTTTTGAAGTCTGGAAAATGAGGAGTAGCCAGCAAAGGAATTGAGAAGTGATGACCTAGATAGAAGAATAAACAAAGTGTGTGGCATTCTGAAAGTCAAGGGAAGAAAATGATTCAAAGGTGGGACGGGGTAAGCAATTCAAATGGTATCTGTAACTCAAGTAACATGAAGGCTGAGTATGGGCTAGTTTTAGATATTCGGCATTTGATTTGTCTCTGGTTTTAGCTGAACATGAGTCTGGGTTATGGAAGAAAATTCTCTCTCTCTCTCTCCCCCATCCCCCATACACACACACACACACACACACACACACACACACACACACACACTTACATATTTAAGAATTATTTGTGGTATTTGAAGTCAAAGATGTGATAAAATTTCCCAAGAAAATAACTAATCATGATGTGAAATCAGAAAAAGGAATAACCAGGGGTGCCTGGGTTGCTCAGTCAGTTAAGCATCTGCCTTCAGCTCAGGTCATGATCCCAGGGTCCTGGGATCGAGTCCTTGGTCAAGCTCCCTGCTCTGCGGGGAGCCTGCTTCTCCCTCTTCCTCTGCCTGCCTCTCCTCCTGCTTATGCTTTCTCTCTCTCTCTGAGAAATAAATAAATAAAATCTTAAAAAAAAGAAGAATGAATAACTAAATCAAGCTGATGCATTAAGAGGAAGAGTGAGCAAAATAGGAAAGTGAGGCTTAAAAATGTTCCCAGATATATTCATATGTTCCTTGCATTTCTCTACACTTAAGTATGGCCTCTCTGGTTTGGATGGCTTTTATTTCTTCTTTCCTAATTGCTCTGGTTTGGATTTCCAGTACTATGTTGATGGAAGTGGTGAAAGTGGACATTCTTGTATCCTTCCTGATCTTAGAGGGAAAAAAAAAAAGATTTTAGTTTTTCACTGTTGAGCATTATGTTAACTGAGGACTTGTCACAGATGGCCTTTATTATGTTGAGGTACATTCCTTCCAGACTTAATTTGTTGAGCATTTTATCATGAAAGAGGGTTTGATTTTGTCAAATGTTTTTTTCTGCATCTACTGAATGAACATATGATTTTTTATCTTTCATTCTGTTAATATGGTGTATCACACTTACTGATCTGTGTATGTTGAACCATCCTTGCTTCCCAGGGATAGATCCCACTTGATCATGGTTTATGATTCTTTTAATGTGCTGTTGGATTCAGTTTGATAGAATTTTTGTTGAGGATTTTTGCAGTCTATGTTAAGCAAGGCTATTGGACTGTAATTTTCTTTTCTTGTAGTGTCTTTGTCTGGTTTTGGTATCAGAATAATGCTGGCCTCAAAAAATGAGTTTGGAAGTGTTCCCTCTTCTAATTTTTGGAAGAGTTTAAAAAGGACTGGCATTAATTCTTTTAATATTTTGCATAGTTCACCTGTGAAGCCATCTGGTTCTTGGCTTTCTGTTGTTGGGAGGTTTTTGATCACAAATTTAATCTCATTCTAATTATTGGTCTATTCTTATTTTCTATTTCCTCATGATTTGGGCTCTCTAACTTTATCTCTTTGCATAATTGTTAGCATTTTTTCTACGAAGAACAATATAAATATTTAATTTATCTCTATATGCTTAGTTAATATTGAATGACTTCAGACAGTATATAGGAACCTTATAAATGTGTGTTTCCATCTACCCCACACCTTCATACTTAGTGTTATCATTTGGTCATTATTCCTTTTTTTTTTTTTTTCTTGTTTCTTCTCCATCTGGAATTCTCATTACTTGTGTGTTGGACTGTATCATATTGTTCTACAAGTCTCTGAGATTCTGCTAGTTTTTCTTTAATCTTTTCTTTTCTCTTCTTTGGATTGACCTCTACTAATGTTTTGTAAAATTGTCCCTTTTTTCCGTCAACTCCACTTTATTTTTTTTTTAAGATTTTATTTATTCATTTGAAAGAGAGAGAGAGAGACAGCCAGCGAGAGAGGGAACACAGTGGGAGAGTAGGAGAGTGGGAGAGGAAGAAGCAGGCTCCCAGCGGAGGAGCCTGATGCGGGGCTTGATCCCAGAACCCTGGGATCACACCCTGAGCCGAAAGCAGACGCTTAACGACTGAGCCACCCAGACGCCCCTGTCAACTCCACTTTAAACTTGACTTCTCTATAAATTTCTATCCCAATTATTTTACTTTTCAGCTGTAGAATTTCCATTTTTAAGTTTTAATTTCTGCTAGTAAACTGTATTCATTAATATAGTTTCATTTTGTGCTTTGAACATTTATCTGCTTAACTTTTTTGTGATAGCTCTTTTGAATACTTTACCTGCTAGACCTAGTATTGAGACCTCTCACAAAGTGCTGGTATTGATTTCCCTGTTCTCTGAGTGTGGTTGACACTTTAACAAAGTAAAGTTAGGTTAAAGCTGGACATTGTAGGTAATATGTTGTGGTAAATCTGAAATATGTTGTGTTCTTCTGCAGAATTTCTTTCTAGAAGACAGTTAAATTGCCCAGATTCAAAGTGTGAAATTTTTCTCACCTCCGGTATTAATTTGCTCTCTTCTTGTAGTTTCACACTGCTAATTTTTTTTTTTAACCCGCCTTCCAAGGGCCTCTCTTGTACCTTTATAATTTGGTATGTAGACAAGAATTTGGGTAAAGATGGTGTTTACCTTCTCCATAGTTTTTACCCCTAGGGATCCTTCTAATTTTCAGATGCTGCGCCAGCTTTAAAATCTGTTTCTGATGCTTCAAATCTGTAACTCCTTAGCTCTTTGCTGCCTAAGCTGAATGCAGCTGGACGATGCACTCATTTTAAAAGCGACAGAGTCACACATCTGTTCCCCTGCGTCTTTGTTTATCAGAAGTGGATTTCTCTTTGCTTTCTGCCTGCTTTTCTCTTAGGCCTCTTGGATTCTACCCCACACTGTCAGTCAGCACTTGGACAGAGTTAGTACTCAAAATTTTGAGACCCACTTCTCCAATTTCTTGGTGCCAAAATTCCTGCTTATGTTCTCAGCTGAGTTTTGAGTCCTAGACTCTGTGATCCCTAGTAACTCTAGAAGGTAAGCCTGTGGCTTCTGAGACTTTTTCTGCTGCCATAGCCTTGGGGGTTTGAAGGCCTGCTCTCAGTCCAGAAGGTCATAAACTCAGAATTTTTATCTCTTCAAATTGTAGTTTTATGAGATGAAATTCTGTAGTTTCTGTTTGATTTTGGATGCTCTCCAGTGTGTTTAAATAGCTTTTACAAAATTGATTAATTTTTTTTTTAATCTATGGGGGAGATTATATAACTCATTCATTCCTCTGCCATTACTGAAAGTTCTCCTGTAAACATAATTTGAATGACAGCATATTGCTGGTCAGAATAAAATAAAAACAAATTTCTTACTATTACCCATAGGCCCCTGTGTGATTTGGCACCACAATGTATTCTCTTACTACTCTTCACTTCTCACTCCACTCAAGACACCGTGGCTTACTCACTGACCTCTGAATATTCGAAACATACTCTTGTTGTTACAACATTCATGTTTTTTGCTTCCTTTACATAGAATGAGACATTCACTCAAGTCTTCCAGGTCTCAGCTCATCAGCGATATTATCCGAGGGGGATTTCCTGTCCACAATTTCACACTTTTTTATTTTCTTCAGAGCAATTATCATTTGCTGCCACCTTAAGTATTTGTTTTACCTGTGTGTTGTCTGTCGTTGGACGCTAGAATGGAAAGTCTAAGAGAGCATGGACTTTGTCTGTTTACGGTGTTCAAGCTGTATTGCCAATTGACTAGAACAATGTCAGGCACTAATTCATCACTCAAGAAATTCTTATTGAATGAATAATTGGTCAAATTGGTAAATACTATATATTTAACACACTTGATATCTTATAGAAAATTATTTTCTCTTCCATATAATTTTAGGATTAACTTATTCTATGAAACAATTTACTTGTGATTTCAATTCCTTGCTTATTAACTATTTTATTTTAGGAGTCACTATTAAAATATTTCAAAGTTTTCCAGCATGATAAAGTGATAACATTTTTATTCTACTCTCATCCTTTGTCGAAATGAAGAAGTTAATGGAATTTCCAATGTCAACCATACTTGCATTTTTGGTGGGTTTCTGTAATGTGGGATTCTTTGATTATACAAACTGATTTTACTTAACTAATATTCTGTTGATGATTTTTGAATCATTTTTAGTATATAAAACGATTCTGTGTTTTTATGCTTTATTCTTATCCCTATCAAATTCTGGAATTGGATTTATGCAGTCTTCCTACAATGTGTTGGGAAGTTTTTATCTGTTTCTATACCTTACAATTTTTTTTTTAAGTTGACATCACTTGTGCTTTCAAAAGATTTTTTTTCAAAGTTCATTTATGTAAGCAATGCTCACACCCAGTGTGGGGCCTAAACTCACAATTCTGAGATTAAGAGCTACATGCTCTGCCAACTGAGCCAGCCAGGAGTCCCTACTTGTGCTCTCAGAGTAGAACCTTCTAGTGTAAAAATCTATGCTTAGTGATTTTCCTTTCAATGAAATATTTCAGGAATATGAAGTATTGGAGATTACAATAAGTATCTTTATATCTACCACCTAATAATACATAAAGCTTTAGAAACAAAGTGGAGCCCCTTTGGTAGCTCTACCTGATCTAATTCCTCCCACTTTCTCCCCAGAGTAAACTATTATGGGTATTTATTATCATTTCCATGCAAGTTTTTCTTTTTCTTTAGCCATAGCATATATCAATAACCAACACAGAATGCTTATATGTATTAACATTTTTTGTAGATAGCATCTGTGTTATATGTCCTTCTGCACTTGTATTTGTTTCATTTAATAGATTTTTTTTTTTAATTTCCAGAATGGAATATTCAGTTCTAAAACACGAGTTTTACCTGCTTTGTACCATGATATTGTATATGTATAAATATGCACATATCACAATGTATTTTTCATTTCCTTGTTCTTGAGCATTTCATTGTTTCTAGTTTTTCTACCAAAAAAATTACCTGCTATGAGCAATCTTCTACATTCCTTTTGTGCGACTCTGCAAACAATTCTAAGGTTATTTACCCAGGAGGGGAATTATTGAACTGTGATGTGTGAGCATATTCAATTTTTCTGCCAAATTCTCTTTAAGTGGTTGTTCCAGTTTATACTCCACACAATGGTATTGCTTCCCATTGTATCACCAACATTAGTTATAGCCACACATTTCCATTTTCGCCGATATGTTTGAGATGAAATGAAATTCCCTGTGATTTTCAATTGTATTTTGCTGATTGTCTGTAAGATTGGGCTTCATTTCACACGTTCTTGTTGTTGTTCATTGGCCATTCAAATGTCTTATATTGGGAACTACCTATTAACTTCTACTCATTTTTCTGTTAGGTGTTACTTTTACATTTTGAACACTGATTGATATTTTGAAGTTTTATACATTGCAAATATCTTTTCCCAGTTTTAAATACATTCTGTTTCACATTGCTTATGGGGACTTTTTAAAAAAGAAATATTGAAAAAGTTGACAGCTTTATCGGGTTATAATTTGCATACCATACATTTTGAAGATTTCAAATAATATATGCACTGTGCAGGCATAACCACGATCCACTTTTCTGAACATTTAATTTCTCACCCCAACTTCCCTTGATCCTGTTTTTAATCAATACCCTTTCTCACCCTTAGGCTCAGACAACCACTAATTTAGTTTCTCTATAGATTTGCCTTTCCTAGAGATCTTTACAATAAATGGGATCATACAATACATTTTCTTTGTGTCTGATTTCTTTCACTTAACATGATGTGTTTCAGGTCCATCCACGTTGTTGCAAGCATCAGTTTATTCCATTTTGTGTGGGTATAGTACATTGTTTTTACCCATCAGCAGGTGATAGGCATTTGGGTAGATTCCAGTTTGGAGCTATTGGAAATAAAGTTTCTATGAACGCAAAAGTCTGTGTGAATATATGTTTTCATTTCTCTTGGGTATACACTTAGAAGGAGGATACTGGGCCATATGAAAAGTACATGTGTAGCTTTTTAAGAAACTGTCAAACTGTTTTCCAAAGCTTTTGAATTATTTCCATTCTCACAAATATTATATGAGTTTCAGACTTGCAAATAAGGTCATGGTCAGGATTTTATTTTATTTTATTTTATTTATTTTATTTTTTTAAGATTTTATTTATTTGACAGAGAGAGAGAGAGAGACAGCCAGCGAGAGAGGGAACACAAGCAGGGGGAGTGGGAGAGGAAGAAGCAGGCTCCCAGCAGAGCAGGGAGCCCGATGCTGGGCTCGATCCCAGGACCCTGGGATCATGCCCTGAGCTGAAGGCAGACGCTTAAAGACTGAGCCACCCAGGCGCCCCTGGTCAGGATTTTAAATTTTGGACATTATATTCAGTGTCTAGTGCTGTGTCTGTGTGTGTGAATATATATATACATTTTTTTTTGAGAGAGAGAGAGAGGGAGAGTAGGGGGAGGGTCAAAAGGAGAAAGAGAGAGTATCTCAAGCAGGCTCCACACTCAGCATGGAGCCTGACAGGGGGCTGGATCCCGCAACCTGAGATCATGACCCCAGCCAAAACCAAGAGTCGGATAACCAACCGACTGAGTCATGCAGGCACCCTACAGTGTGTAGTGATTTATTATTAGTAGTTTTATTTTGCATTTCACTAATGACTGATGTTGAGCATTTATCGATATGCTTATTAGCTATAAAAATATGTCTACTTGTATATATAATTTCATAAAATGTTTTCAGTTGTTTTGTCAAATATGTAATACATTTTAATGTATACATTTTTCACTTACTATATTTCATTTAAAATAGTTAATATATATCAATTACTATATCTTGACACCTTATTAAGAGTATTGTCTTTTACTTTGAAATTCTTAATCTGAAATTTATTACTGTATATGTTATCTATGATAGTTTTATATTTATTATTTCTGATATGGCTAACCAATTTCCCTAGCATCAGATTGGATTTTCCCAAGTTTTTCCCAATGACTTGTGATGCCAGCTCTGATATAAATCAAATTTCTATACATATAGGCCTGTTTTTAAGTTTTTAATTCCCCTATGCTCTCAATAATTGTCTTGGTCTGTGGAAAACTACTATATACTTACTTAATGCTTCTAAGAATACATAAAATCATATATACATGATTATACATGATAATATATTACATGATCTATCTATCAATCTTAGAAAACTTGGTATATCATAAAACAATTCTCCCAAAATTGTTATCCTGGGCACTTACTCTTCTATATAAATTAGAGCATCAGCTTTTAAATTTCCATGAAAAAGACTTTTGATATTTTAATTAGAGTTACAGAGAATGAATAAATTAAATGCATTGCTTGAATTAGGAGAAAATTGTCATCTTCATAATATTTTGGCTTCCAAGCTATGAATATGACTTTCTTAATGAGTTTGAATAATGTTTTATTACATCCATAATGTTTTTTCACATTTTATTGAATTTAAGCCTAAATCCCTTTTGATTTTTGTTGCTATTATAAATGGTATCCCTTATTTCCCCTACAGTTTTATTATTTCAAGTGTTAGATGTCAATATATAAGAAAAGGAATTAATTTTTATATATAATATATTGATTTTACCATTGCTAACCTCACATTTTAGCTCTTATAAATTCCCAGTAAAAGCCTTTGTGTTTCCAATGTAGACAAGTATATCTTCTGAAAATGATTGTTTTATTTCTGATATCCTAATATCACGCAAATTATTATTATGTCTATTTTTAAATTTTTCCCATCTTAAAGCATTGCCTAGAACTTCCAGAACAATCTTTATTAAAAACAATGACTGCTAAACTTCTTGTTCCTTGTTTCTGACTTAGAAGAAATTATTCCCTAGTGTCTTAATTGGGAATTGGTTTATAATTGTCATTTCTCTTCCAACTGCTTCCTCCATTTCTGCTCTCCTTCCTCTCACCTCTTCTTCTCTACGTGTTTCTCCTTTTCTTCCTCCTTCTTGTTTGTTTGCTTCCTCCTCCTCCTCACCCTCTTGCTCTCTTCCTTCCAGAGTTTTTAGTTCAATTTGAAACTTTTCATTGAAGTGTAGTGTAGAGAAATGTGCACGAAAGTGCAAAAGCTCAGTAAATGTTTATATTCCTAGGCCATTTGGTGGCAATTTCATTAACTGTGTCTTTTCAAGAGAGTTGTTCTTTTAGTTTTGTTTTTAAAGTTGAAGGGCATGAATTTTTACATGGTAACCCCTTAAAATTAAAGAATTTAACCTTTCCATCTCTCTTTTCTCCCCCAAATCTCTTCTATCAGATACGTGTTTCCCTTTTCTGTTGTTTTTATTTGGATTTTCTTTCCATTTGTCTCAATTAGACTTGGAATGTTTGGTATTTTTACTTTTTAAAGAAACTGGCTTTTTATTTTATAAAGCAGTCCCATTTAAATTTTTTTTCTACTTCATTAACTTCTATTTTTTAGTTACCTATATATCCATTCTGTTTACTTTGAACTTACATTTCTTTTCATATTTGTCATTTTTTTCTACTTTTATTTACTTGTTTGGTGATTTCTGGTTATAGTACATAGTTATTAGCTAGTACTTCTAGGATCTAGGTCCCTAAAGGTTAACTGAACATTCAGCCAAAAAGTGAAGGACACTTATTACCCTAACTTGTTCACTAACATATATTTATCTAAGTCCCACATGCATAAAAATTAGGTATTTTTTTCAAAATTTATTAATTAAATCATGTATTCAATGTATTTTGAGAATCAGTCATACATATGGAAGAAAAATACATGATCTTTGTCTTTGAAGATCATACTCTTTAGTGGAGGAGATTGATTTATAAGAAGATCGTAATATAGGTGTCTATGATAGAGGTTAAGCATGATATTAGGAAGCTGTGAATGAGTATTACATATAAAAGATAACATTTGTTCTTGAGAAAAGAGGTTGGGTATTTTGGTCAGAGCTATGAAAAAGTTAGAGGTAAAATCAGATTGTCTAAGCCTGGTTTAGATGTTAAATGGGAGTAGGAAGAAATGTGTGATGAAGCTATATCTTAGTGAGAAGTGATTCACTTAATGAATGTGGGGCTGACAGAGAAAATAAAGGCAAAGGACATGAAAACACTGGCAGAAAGCACCACTTTCTCAAATTAAGCTGTTCAACTCTGAATATTGTATATCTTCATGCTTGTCCTGAAGATTGCAGAAAATAACACAATTACGTAGTCAAAATTCAGGAACTATTACAATTCTCATCCTAGCAAATCACACTAAGTGATAATAAGCCCATCATGGTTAAGTAATGCTTCTATGCATTGGAAAATAAATGGTCATATGTAGGGTTTAAGTGGAGAAAACATGTGAGAATTTAGATGCTGAAGCCTTTCTTGATAGAAAAGACTACTTCTAATATCTAAACTGGTGAGTGATTACCTGGGATTTTCTTCTTCTCTGAAGCAGTTCTCCATGTCTTAATATCTCTCCCTTGTTCTTTTTCTCTCAAGTTCCTTCTCTGAATTTCACTGTGAGGACCCCCATACTTGTGGTCTAGGATTTCATATTCAATTATTTCTCCATTTTTTATTGTGATAGCAAGCCTTTTGGTAATTAAACAGTAGTTCCTTTTGCTAAAGTGTAGATATCTCTGCACTAGAGAATTCTGGATTCTCTTTATTTTTTCTTGTATTATGAGCAAAAGACAAACTTTGGCATTCATTACTTTCTCAGACAACTGAAAATTAATTTCAGAAAAATTAAGTCAGTGGGAGGATCTCACATAAATCCCATTACTAAAATCAGCAAATTGCTGTGGGCTTTCCATTGATTTCATGTTACACTCATCACTATATTCATATTCAACCATGTAGTACAGGTTCGTTGCAAATATTCTTAAAATACAAAGAATTTTACATACAACTGAGTAAGATTATAAAAAGAGAATATGTGGATTTTCATGAAAATCACAAAAATATTATATAAAGGCACTTTTCCCACTGAAGTAGGTCCTCATTATAATTCAGACTCTAATTATCATAAGTCTTTATTGTGAAATGAAAAACTTGGGGATGATTATTTTGTTTATGTGTGTATTGACTTAGTGCCTTCTTTGTGCTGAAAAGTTGACTTGACCATGTTTAGAACAATTAATTGTATTACCTCTGTTCTGAAGAAATGTGTTGCCTAGAGGGATATGTAGCTATTTTAAAAGTTAAATTGACTAGAATGAGTGAGTTCCATCAATAGATATAAGCATAAACAGAGATGTATAAAATGAGTGGGGGTTCATTTTGTACTAGACACTGTGATGGGCAATTCCAAATGGATTGGGATGTATTTCTTGCAAACATGAGCGTATAAAGCTGTGTGTACATGAAAAGGGGTTATAAAGAAATGGGTCCCTAATTGCATGGTGGAAAACATCAGTAGCGATTTCAGGAAGGGCTTGATATTTAAAATTTTGTAAAAGATGAGTGAAGTCTACTTTTTCCATGTAAATAATATTACTGACACTGAACAGTACTACTGGTATTACTGTGGCTTATTTAAAATAGTATTGTCTCTACACTCGGTTTCCGAGAAACATCTGGATCCTTATCTTGGATACCCTTAAATGAGTAATTTGTCCCTCATGACCTTGAAGTTTTATCTAAATTAGAGATCAAAACAAATGAAACCGCTATAGAAATGTAAAGACGAATGGAAATTAACATGGACACACTAATGCTTCAGCAAAGCTTGACTTTAAACTGAACACAGTTTCTCTTCCTCATTCATAAAGCCTCTCCCTCTCCTTCACTTGTTTTTCTGTAGAATCCTTCGTTCAAGGAACTAGGTATCAATATTGCTACTTAGAAGGAGGGCGCCAGCAATAGTCAGGAGACTGCCTTGAAGACGTGATGAGTGGGGCCTGCAGCTCGTACTAGATTCCTATTAAAACCACCCAGATCCTGTAGTTTCCTAAAAACCCCTCAGCCTTTTACCCTGAGAGGTCTTGCAGTCTTGGAGGCATTAGCCTGCTGTAGCCTCCTTTGCCTGGCGAAGTAATAAATTATCTTCCTTCTTTATTCCTAAACTGTTTCGGCTCCGGAGCACAGAGGTCGGTTTTTGACAAAATGAGGAAGAAGCTACAATTTATTCGATCTTTATAGTTCAGTTGAATTTTTTCTGTGTTACGTACTTCCACGTCACCTTCATTCTCTTAATTCCATTGCCATTTTGCTTATTCAGTATGGCTCAGAATATAAACAGACCATAACCCGAATCTCTCTCTCTCCCGCCTCTCTCCTTCTATTACCATCAACCACATTTAACTTAGTGTTGTAGGAAAAAAGTTTAAGTCGTAATAAAAAGAATTAAAATCTCCTGATAATCCCATGAATTCCATTTGTGTTCATTTTCTTGGTGGTCAAAAAATCCTCCTGCATTCGTACTACTCTGCGACCCTGCTAAGCTGTTTCAGGAGATCAGTTTCCCTTCATGCTTCTCCTCTGAGCTCACCAACTCTCTCATCAAAAAGACCCATCAATGGTCCCTTGCCCTTCTGAACCATTACTCACCTGTTCACTGCTATCTTCATAACTACTTTCTTTCCAGCAATAGCTAGAACCTACTCGAAGAACAGAGTGAAGTCCCAAATAAAGCAAGAACTAGTCTTAATGGTTATGTAATAAATTTCCTGTTATAATCTAGGAGGGAGTTTCTCAAACACAGCATTCTCGACGCTTGAGGCTGGATAATTCTTTGCTGTGGGCGGCTGTCTTGTGCACTGGAAGATGTTTGGAAGTATCCCTGGCCTCTATCCACAAGATGGCAGTAGTACCCCCCCACCCGCATTTGTGACAAAACTCTCAGGACATGAGGAATGTCCTTTGTAACCCATAGGGTTGCCAGTTAAAATGCAAGATACCTTGCATTGAATTCGAATTTCAGATAATGAAAAGTATTATACTTTTTTAAAAAAATTTAAGCATATCTGAAATATTGTATAGATCAGAGTTATACCAAAAAATGTTTATCTGAGATTCAAGTTTAACTATATTTATATTTTTATTTTAAATCTGGTAATTCTACTTGAGTTGGGGGGTCAGGGGGCACAGTTGCCCCAATTGAGCACCACTAAGATTACATAAAAAATGAAATTTAAAAAATGTTTTAGGCATAATTTTGACATTGCCGTGTATTTAAGGCATTTAGCTAAATTGGTTGTTGTTACTATTAGTATAATTATTTTGGTATGTTCAAATGTCTGCAATAGTGGAAAATAAAGGAAAATGCACCACTTAATTTCATTATGGGGTCTCAGCTCTTGAGGAATTTAGTGCTTTGACTGATAGCTGGACAGACAAGTGGCTCCATTGACTTCAGCTCTCTGCAGCACTCATTAGGCTGGAGGCAGGCTTCCTTCAGATATAAAAATGATGGATGGAATTCAGAACCTGAGAGTTATTCTCATGATACCACAGACATCAGGAATATGTGTTTGCCCTCTGAGTAAAGCCTACACACTTTGCCACGTAAACCCCCAAGTGCATAGACGCTGAGCCATTTAATCTGCTTTGGGCCCATGTCGCCTAATCCTGAAGTTGATATAATCATCTTCAGACACTTACAGGTCTCTAGACGACACAGCTAAAGAAAATAAAAAGACAAGGTGAACTTGTGTCTGCCCTCTCATTAAATTTTGCAAGCTGCTATGTTTAAGTTTCTATTTTATGGACCACTTAGGCAACTATTAACCTTTAAAAATACATTAGCATTTTTATTTCAGACTTTCAAGAAGACACAGATGAAAATAGAAATTAACGATAGTGGGGAGTTCTGACTTACAAATTGATATTCAGATGTTCGAAACATGTTTTTTCTCTACCACATTAAGAAAATATTCCAAATAGTCCACCTATTCTAGTTCTTCTTTAAAACTGGCTACATCTTTTGTTGGTACAAATTATAGTGTAATGGCAGGAAGTATATCCAGGTTTATTGAAATACAATATTAGAGAAAAATTACTGGTGTCCTATTATTTTAAATTGAAAGACGATGAAGACTTAAATGAGCAGAGAGAGACTCATTTAAACACAATAAAAGTGAATCTCTTTGCCTTATAAGATAATAATTAAATAAAATTTTATTAATGCTTTTAAAATTTCATTTTAAAATTTGGATTGGCTAGAAATCGTCTTCTCTAACATGGATAATTTAGGGAGATGATGATTAAAAAACATAAAATACTACGATTTTGTTTTAACATCACCAGTTTTCAAAATATTCTTTCTTTTTGCTGGCAGAACTGAGAAAGTATGGTATTTTCAATATCAGTCTTAGAACATTCCAAAACTGTTTTTAAAAATACAAAAACATTATTCTTAAGGATGAATTTTTGACCTCATGATTATTTACTTAATCTTTGCAAATTTGATGCCAATCTATTAGGCTTTGGACACTAAAATAGCCATTCACAGCTTTGAAAAGTCCCTTATAGAAAAATCTGTAATTTGACGTCAGGCTAAGTGCACATGGAACAGGAATAACGTCTGTTTTGCTGTGTGTGCACTTTCAGTCAGGTTACAGTGAGCATCTAATGCACCTTCAAATTTAAAAATAAAATTCCTAGGGCTCAGTAGGGTAAGCATGAGACTCTTGATTTGGGCTCAGGTCATGATCTCAGGGTCCTGAGATGGAGCCCGGGTGAAACTCCATGCTGAGTGTGAGTGTGGAGTCTGCTTAAGATTCTCTCTCCCTCTCCCTCTGCCCCTCCCCCCACCCACGCAGGCGTGTTCTCTCTCAAAAAAATAAAAATCAAAAATTAAAAAATTCCTGGGCTCCTGGGTGGTTCAGTGGGTTAAACGCCTGCTATAAGCTCAGGTCATGACCCCAGGACCCTAAGATCGAGCCCCATGTGTAGCTCCCTGCTCAGCAGAGAGCCTGTTTTTCCCTCTGCCTTTGCCACTGCCCCCAATTGTGCTCTCTCTCAAATAAATAAATAAATAAAATATTAATAAATAAATAAGTAAATAAATAAATAAAATTCCTAAACACGCCTGCTTACAATGAGCATGTTCTGTTCTGTGTGGTTATGATACAAAGATGACTAAAACAGGGACCTACTGGCGCAAAGGATTGGGAAAGAGAAGGAATTTGAAAATCTTCCTTGTCTTTCTATTAATGTATGCTTGAAACTGTCGCAGGGCGATTTATTGATTGCTTATGGTTATAGATTCTGTTTTCTTAAGCCAGATGTGAGAAAACTGGAGTCTTTTTCTCTTTGAGCTACTTTCTCCATTAGGAAATTTAATGGCAAATATGAGACATTATCGAACACCATGGTTAAAGCAAAAGACAGAGTAAGGAATAAGTGCCAGGCAGTGTTTGGGATGGGAAAGCACTAATCCTGAAATAAGGAAAACTCAGCTATTTAAGGTCGTAATGGAGGTAACGGTTTGGGGTGGGAAGGGTCCCTAAGACTGTTTTATAGCTTAGCTGTATAAAAAGTCAACCGAAAGAACTGTTTCACAGGAACGTTGTAAGAAGCTAAGAGCCCAAGACAGCTGGTGATCGTGAGGACTGGACACTAGCTTCATGGAGCGTGAACCTCCCCTCCCCACCCTTCACCTCCCCGTGGTCTAGCTAAATGGTTGTGAGGGACCAATTGAAACATGGCTGAGGTGCTCGACGTTAAGTGGCAAATGACAACCTAGTAACAGTTAATGAAGTTTGAAGACTTATAGAGTAAATGGCAGGTGTTACAAGGTGGAAAAGTATTGTAATGACATTTTGGATCAACACGTGAGGTATTTTATGTACTCCCTGGAAGCAGAAGACTGGGTTAGTATAATTTAAGTTAGGGAACTAATAACAATTTCTAGCTGTGACATTCTTACCTTTACAATATTGTGCCCCTACATACTAATAATTTGTCTGCTCATTTTACTTAATTTATATCAAATTTAGAGGACTATTGTGCTAAACCAAGGCCTATAAAGCTTCATCTATTTTTCATAATTAAAGTGATACAATATCAACTTCTTAAATGAGTTAAAAGGCAGATAAAATCATCACCTATCTTAAACTTAGCAAAAATCCAACTTTCTTTCTATTTAGAAAACATTTCAGAAAAATTATAAATTTTATTTTCTTCTGTTTAAATATCTGATTTTGAGTCCTTAGAGTTTTCCTGAGTTTGTTGGATGCTGCCACATCAGAACTGAAGGCCAGACAGGGTGGGTTTATGAGGCGATGTATTTTCTCCCTGGAAACTTTTAAACGTTGAACACGAAAACACTCCGAAAATTCATCATTGTTTAGTTTTGGTCCAAACCATTCAATATGGCTTTAATTAGCTTTCAAAGTCTCCAGCACAAAATAGAGTGGTGGCAGAAATAAATTGTTTAAAGGAAAAATACAGACTGCGCTGAAATGCACAGCCTTAATCTTCAAGAAATACTATATTCTAAGCACAACATAGTGTGGCCTTCATATTGCCTTTGCCTCATTCTGATTTAAAAATGTGTTTCTTCCATTTTCTGTAGAATATAAATAGCTTCAGAAATTTAAAGTTAACTTTGAAAATTGTAGTCAACAGTGCTTTTTCTGCGGGAGTTCACGTTTGTTACTTAAAGAAACAGTGAACTCTTAAAAGTTTATCACTCATGTTCTTTGAGATGGTGCATAGTCACAAATTATTGAAAATGGAATACAAAGATGTGAATCTCAAATGGGAAACAGTGCTATTGAGAGGACTGTGGGTCATCTTCACATGAGCTCTAAGGTTATGTCCAACTGTAAACTTTCTGTGTCGAAAAAGGCAAATGACACTTGGATAGGAGGAAATTTAGTGAAATATGAAATGAAGCAGTTGCTTAGAGGATAGATTTGAATGTATATTCTTTCCCTAGAAATTTATCCCACGGTAATTTTCCCAAATTTAGTTTGGGATTATAAATCTATAAGGATTATTTCCCAAATGATTAATATTAAAGATATCTTACATTTTATCAATATATTAATTTGTATTCCCAGAAAATTTTGTAACTATTATCTCATTTTCATTTAATGGAACTTCTCACAAAAGCTGGGCAGTTGTTTTTTTAACACTTGAAACATAAGAAGATTTATAAAGCTATATCCACTGCTTGAGAAAAGCAGAGATGCTTTCTATTCTTTCTATTTTGTCCTATACATGCAAAAACTTAGTTTTACAAGATGTTAACAACAACAAAAAAATACCTAGATATGGCAGGATGGAAGTTCTGTTTTCTTCTGGGTATGAAGGGCACTTTTCCATGGAAATTGCATTGTTTTCATTACCTAGGCAATAGCTGCTCCCTCCAGCCTCTGCAGCTTCAAGATTTCAGCTTCCAAGATCAGGACACAACAACCATTCTGGTTTCCTATGCGGTCAAGTTATACAGCCCAATCATGTAATATTCTAGCCTAAACTCCTTCAACTCAGCAATGCTAGCTATGTGACCTGGGACTAATTATTTCTGTTTCCTGTATCTCACCAGTAAAATAATACTTACCCCATAGAGAGTTGTAAGAGCTAAATGAGTTAGCATATACAAAGCTGTTAGAACCTGGTAAGTACTGGATAACAGATGCTATAGTAATTTTATTATTAGCATTTAATTTGTAAACATTACGATCATCTTTAAGAACAATCACAATAGTAATTGCCATTTTTGTCTCACAGATTTACATGAATTGTCTTATGGAACTCTCATAACGATTAGTGACCACTAATCCTAACCCCATTTTACAAATGAGAAAACTGAGATCATAGAAAGGTTCGTTAAAATTGTTCACAGGACTAGTAAATGGTGGAGTTTAGCTGCAGAGCCATGTGATTCTTAAATCCATGGAGTTTGACTGCAGAGCCATGATTCTTAAGTGTTATAATAGATGATTCCTTAAATATCTCATATCAGGTTCTCCTCTTGACTTCCTATTGCATTCTAAGATTATTTTTTCTTACATAAATTGTTAAAGGTGCTCATTTCTGCATGCATTGATTCAGAGGAAATCTAGTTTATAGTTTTATATGAAAATATGTCTTTGATCCTTTTGCATTATTCCTAAATTTGTGAAGAGGCAAGCATGCCAACAAACCCAACTTAGACTTGATTACTATCTGGCTATAGGAATATTAGGCAGCCGGGTGGATAAGTCAGGTTAGTGCAGGAATGCCTAAACTGGGGTCTCTACTATTGGGAAACTCAGTTCTTCAGTTCACTCAGGATAAAAGTCCTCTGTTTTGCCAGTTTGTCCTCAAGCTACACGTTTGTACTCTTAGACTTAGAAAGGTGTGTGCCATGTCTTCTCATAGTCTCTATGTACTTAAATATCTGTTTGACAGTCATGTCATAGTATTATAAATTATACGTTTTTATCATTCAGTAAAAAATTGATATGCTGCACAACTTGAAAGATTCTGTATTAACATCATTCAGTCTTGATTTTTTTAGGTACAGCTAGTATTAGTGTATGTTGGTGAAATTATAGTGTGGCATGCTTACTCTTTTTATTTTTTAATTTTTTAAAAAGACTTTATTTATTTATTTCACTGGGGGGAGGGAGAGCGCATAAGCAGGGAGAGCTTCAGGCAGAGGGAGAGGGAGAAGCAGGCTCGCTGCTGAGCAAGAAGACCAAGGGAACAGTGGACTCAGCTGACAGTCCACAGTCACAGGGCTCAATCCCAGGACTCTGGGATCATGACCTGAGCTGAAGGCAGATGCTTAACCAACTGAGCCAACCAGTCGCCTATACTTTTGTTAATGTCAGATTGTGATCATGACTAAGAGAAAGTAAACATGACTAAGGAAATCATTAGCGTGCACTTCTTTTATTATTACCCATACTTAAACCCAGGATAAAAAATCTTACTATGTCCCCGGAAGAGTGTTTGCTCTCACTTAATGCACAAAGGTCAAAACAGTTTCCCTTAGAACAGGGAAGCAAAAAGATAAAGCTGCTTCAATATCATCTCTTACATTAGAACAGAAAGATAGCTTCAATAATTTAACATTTTTTTCTAACTTTAAAGCAAAATGGGGTCATGATGCCAGAAAATTGTATTTAAAACCCTATTTACATAGCATATGCAAAGCATATATTTTGAGTTTTATAAATTTACTTCATTTAGAATTCCTGTTTTGGGAATTTTTATTAGATTATCAGTGTTCAATTTCTTCTGCCCACTTGGCTAACTGATGGGTTCCATAAATATTGAACCCCATGAATTGTACTGATTATAGTCTCTGTGCTCAGAATTCTTACTCTTAATTAAGTGGTGATGCTCATAAATTTCAGACCATGGGTTGTCCAGGAAGCCACAGTTAGAATGTTTATCAGCCAATCAGATCTCTTAATTCTCTCTTTCATTTTATGAAATGAAATGTGGCTTCTATATAATGTTGAATGTGATGGATACAGAGTGGTTGTTAGATTGGCCTTCTTTGTTTTTGTAAGCACTAATATTTTGGAAGATAAATAGTACTGGATGCTTCATTTACTTTGATTGTTTTTAATCTCAAGATACTTTGGAGAATTTATTATGCTATAAAGCTTGAGTTAGCTACAGCTTTTCTGTTCTGATCCAAATAAGCAACAGTCATCAAAACTTCAGTAATTCAGAAACATTGTGTCATGGTTATAGCAACAAAACCATTTCAGAATGAAACTAATTATTGATTATCCCCAGGGCTTCTGAGATCAAGTATGCCTCAGTATAGTTAATTATGCCCTCAGCCCTGCAGAGTTTTTGCAATGGCAGGTTCAATTTGCTTAGTAAAAGTATTGCTTTGTAAGATTTGCAGATGAGTCAATTAGACAGTCATTAATTGGGTGGCAATTGGAAATGCGATGTTGCCCAGTTGGGAAACGGGCCACTCCAATAATTAATGTTTACTAATGCCAGCATTAATGACCTTGAGCTTTTCCCCATGTATCCAAGGAAAGGCAAATCAAAGAACCATGAAAAAATAGATTTTGCTGAACTAGAAAGTTTCTTGAGCCAGATATTCAGACTGCTTACTGAATGTACCAAAAACCTCAAAATTTCAGGGTAACAATAGCTGTCCTTAACTGAATAAAACTAAGGACTGGGAGGCTTATAATTAATTTTCACAGCATTGTATTTTCAATAGTATTTATTTGATAAGTGGTTTTTGTCTCTTTTTTCATTGCTAAAACCTTCAAAATATAATAATTATAACATTTCCCATTTTAAATGAATTATATAAACAGTACTAAGGATCTTATTGAAATGAACCATCTAATTTCTCAAAGGTTAACTAAAAAATCTTTAGATGTTCACTTTTCTTCTTGGAGCACATGGTAATTAAAATAATAGAATTATGCTATGTCCTCATTTATTAAATTTATCCCAAATTGTTAATACACTTTGCTGAGTAAATTGTAATCTCTACATTATCACTATTAATTTGAGGCTCTGTGGAAGTAGCATAATCTGATTTTCAAGAAAAATCTTTGTAATTAGTATAGTCATGTTTTTGAATCATAAAATCAAAACTTGAGTTCGGCAAAGAGGAGAATACATCTAGCTAAAAATTTGGCTTGTAAGAATGGACCTAATTTTTTTCAAAGTACCATACCTTGTGTTTTGAAAACTTTATCCCAATTTTTTTGTGGGATGCAAAAGAGATGACCTTGATATATATGACCTTGATGATCCAGTGACTTAATACAAATTTAATATAAATTATGTATACTCACGGGTAAAAACTTAAGAAAGTGTAGATAGCACTGCATAATTTGGTCAATATTAATACCACATAAAAATATATCTATGCTGAAGGGACACAGAATAGAGATGCGATCTCCCCACACAAAGTCAGGCCTGCAGAATTGGTCTGAAAGATTGTCCCTAATCATCTTTCTTAATTTCTCAGAGATTTAATTTTTTTGTCTTATGGGACGCTATTCATGGCTATAGATTTATAACAACCCTCATTAAGTTTATCAGCATTATTTCCTAAAGTATTTCTATTGAAGACGATTTCCAATTTTGAAAAAAGATAGAACAAATGTAGTCAAATAAGTCTGAGAAACACTGAATTAAACAAATTTTAAAAATGTACTTACATAAAGGCTTTTCCAGGCCTATGCAGGTACATATTAAGAATCTTTAATAAAAAGCTATTCTGGGAAGTCTATCAAAAAAATGATTTGACCTGTAACTTTGTTTTTACTTCAGTATATCTCCTTATGCAAGTGTTCCAGGGAAACTATTTCGGAGAAAACTAAAGATTAATATTGAAGGTCTAATTTTAACTGAATGCATAGAACTCAATTCATGACATTAGATTAAGTATCTCTAGAATGTTTACTATTTTAAATCATGTATAATTATATAAGATTTGTTACATCTTAAATAATAGAAACAAAGTATAAGGTGAGTTATGAAATGTAGTAATAAAATGAACTTTTGTGAATCTAAATCTAAAAGCCAGATTTAGAATGAGAACACAGCCAACATACTGTACCTAACAATATGCACCATTCCTATCCCATCCTCTGCGTATGCATGTTGAGAGCTGCTTCCCTAAATCGACTGCCAACATTCTCTTCCTCTTAAAATACTTTTGCTATGAATGTAAATACATCCCCAAGTGATATAGCTTGTTTGTATTTTTTTGTTTTATAAAACATATCATATTGTATAAGAACATTTATGACATAATTTTTTGCTTTTTATTTCTAAGATACGTCTATGTTGCTGTTGTATGTAACTCATTCATTTTCATTGCTATACAAATTCCATTGTGACAACTTATTTATCAATATTTATGTCTTCAAATCCTGAATTGTCCACAAATCTTTTAAGAATATTAAAGTCAGGATTATATTTTGATTTACTTTGTATTTTCCAGTGTTCTAGAAATGATTAATTGTGTGGACCCTGGGTGGTGCTGTTGGTTGAGTGTCCACTCTTGGTTTCAGCTCAGGTTGCAGACTCGGGGTTCTGAGACAGAGCCCCACAAAGGGCTAGGAGCTCAGCATGGAGTCTGCTTGGGATTCTCTCTCCCTTTCCCTGTGCCTCTCCCACTCATGCTCTCTCTCTCTCTTGCTCTCTCAAATAAGTAAATAAATCTTTAAAAAATGATTTATTGAGTACAATACCAGATGGGATATCGAAGATACCCTTCTTCAAGGATCCTACAATCTTGTAGGAAATACAAATATGCAGATCATCAGTGGGATACAATGGAATTATTGTCTTACCTGCAGTACCATGAAGGAAGACTGATCTATTGCAATTTAGAAAGATAGTAGGAGCCATACAAAAGTAAAACAGGGCAAAGGAGACCAGAAGTCCAGGAAGGGGATGTGATTTCAAATAGAATGGTCCAAGTAATCTCACTGAGAAGTATTTGAACAAAACCTGACGGAGGTATGGAACTGAGTGGTATATATACATATATATATAGTTATTCCAGGCAGAGCAAAAGCCAGTGCCAAGTCCCTAAAGCTAAGGTGTGCCTGACATATATATGGGCCAGTCAGACCTATGAGACAATAAAGGACTAAGAAGAATAGTAGATGAAACCAACGAGGTCATGAGTGTAGATCACCGAGGACTTTCAGGCCATTGCAATGACTCTGGCTTTTACTCAGTGAACAATGGGATGCACTGGGAAGGTCTGACCAGAGCAATGCCATGATCTGACATATTTTAAAATGAACGCTGTGGCTGTTATATTGTGAATACTGTGAGATCACAAAAGGTAGCGACAAAGATATAAAAATTGATTACAATAATCCAGGTGAGAGTTGTTGGTGAGTCAAATCAGGATGGCAACAGGGGAAGAAATGAGTGGTGGTTCAGATTCTGAATAGATTTTACATGAATCGTTCCATTTTACTCTTCAATTGATTTACTCGTTATGCCTTTTTTATTGGCTTATTAAAATTATACAGTCTGATTTATTAAGATCTACTGTAAGTTAATACTTTGAATACCACCCAGACTTAGATCAGGGATTTAGAACTCTCTAATTCTATATATTCCCTCCCATGCTTCATCTTACTCTATTCATAGATTTTAATTTGACATATATTTTCAGTGTCTCAAAATATTGAGACTGTTTTAATCAATGCTACTTCTTATTTACCTATATGTCTCCTTTCTAGTAGTCTTCCTTTCTTGGATTGTTGCAGTTTTATCTAGAATAATTTTGCTTTTGTCTTAAGAATTACCATTGATATGTCTTTTGTTTAAGTCTGCAGGCAAAACAGTCTCTCAGTTTTGGTTATCCACAAACATCTTTTCATAGCTGTCATTTTGAAGGATATGTCCAAGAGATTCAGAATCTAAGTCTGCAGGTATTTTCTTTCACATCTTTAAAGCATTCATTCTTTTTTTTTTTTTTTTTTTTTTGGTTTCTGTTGTTCCTATTGAAAAGTTAGCTTTCAGTTTTACTCCTGTTTAACAGGATTATGCCTTTATTTTTCTTTTGGCTTTTAGATTTTTTTTTTTTTTTTTTTTTTGGTTTGTTGCTGGCTTTCAGCAGTTTTATTATATGTAACTATGTACAGAGATTTGGGTGTGTTTTTGTTGCTGTTATTTAATAACTTCTTGCTTTTGGAGAGCTTCCTGAAATTGGAGTTTGATTTTCTTTCTTTCCCTTTCTTTCTTTCTTTCTTTCTTTCTTTCTTGCCAGTTATAAGAATTCCCTGTCACTCTTCTTATATCGCTCTGCCCCTTCTCTCCTTCGTCCTATTCAGATGAGATCAGGCGCTTTCAGGGTGGTATATTCAAAGATTGAAATGACACATATGTTACAACTTTTACTCCTGTCTCACACATTGGGTGCTTCTCATACTTTTTTTTCTGCTTGTGTTTTACTGTAGAGAGCAAAATGGAGTTTCTCCTGTCAAGCAGGAGCCTGTGTCAAGCAATGATGCAAGCAGTTAAGGTCCTGCAGCTACAAGATCTCCCCGGGACCAACGTCAGCTGACACCCCAGAACTGATAAGGAGCAGAACCAGAGGAGGTCTGTGGGGACCTAAAACCAATTAAATCCCTTTAAAAAGGGGAGGATTTGGGTAACAGACTCTTCAGATCTGACCCCTCTATGTCTGACCACTTAGAAAAGGCAGCTGCCGCCAAAGGCTCTGCCCGACTGATCGAACAGAACTGAGATCCTTCCCTGCTTGAACATCAGACCCACTCCTTATCTCAACTGCGTGCCCCCAGGCTGGCTTAGCCTTTGGTTCCTTAACTTCCTGCACCCTTCTGTTAGCTTGTTTGTCGTGTGGCTTGTCTTCCTGTGTGCTGTGTAAGAAGCCAAGTTTAATCACATGGCGAAACGTCATTGAATCCTGAACCTGCTTTATAGTTGTGATTTAACTTTGCTTTATGACTGAATAAAGCTGACATTGTGGAAAGATGCAACTCGTGTGTGTGCCTTCATAGCGCGCTCATGACATTTACACTGAACATTTCTACTCACTTAAAGTCCAGTTACCAGTTCGGTTATGTGTCAATGCATGGTTAAATCTATCCGGTAAGTTACTTATTAGCAATATTGTCATTTTTCTGTTCCACAATGTGTGTTAAAATTCTCGTACAGATTCCATTCCTCGTGAAATTCTCCATCTTCTACTTTACTCGACATAATAATCACAATATTTTTAATCACAATAATTTTTAAGTCTGCGTATAAGTTCAATGTTGGAATGACTTAGAAACCTATTTTCAGGGTCTATTTTTTCTCTTGAATTTGACCATTTGTACCTGTTATTTTTGTTTGCTTCTTTTGTGTGTGTGCTTGTTTTTTTGTTTTTGTATTTGCTTTTTGGTATACCTATTAAGTTTTGGCTTAATTCTGGATATCGCATTTGAAAAATTGCAGAGATTCTGGATGACGTTATATTCCTCGAAAATAGATGTAATGTCTGAAGAATTTCTATCAGGCAGAGGAGAGTTAGATAACTTTGATATAATAAGATTTGATATGATTTGAGACCGAACCTTGGTCATCCTGAAGAGCTTGTCTTTCCAATTTGCTTTTACTCCTAGAGTTCCTTTGGGACTTTCATATAATAATACAATGTTTCTAAAGTTATCTCCTAATTGGTGAGCCCTAAAAAAGTTTTTGCTTCTCTTCCTTAGACCCATGAAATTGCCAATTTTCTGTTTGTTACCTCAGCCCCTTGATGATTATAAATTGGCAAATTCCTTGAGGGAAGATGTAACATCTTTTGTTACAGGAGTTTTGTCTCCTTAGTGCCTACGTTCTTGGATACACCGCTTCAAAGAATGAAGACGTAGACCAGACAAAGAGTGGTGGGCAGCAAAGCCGTTTATTGAGCAAAAGTATAAAGCTCCCGGAAAGGGGGGAACATGAGTGTGTTGCCCCTGGAGTTTCTAAGTTTAGGGGTTTTTATGAGCTCTTTTGCGGAGCTTTCTTAAACAATCAGGGAGTGCTGAGTCATGCCAATCAGGGCTTTGGTTATGTATCTTTGGTTAATGTCCACGTTCCGATGGTCTTTTTTTGCTGACGTCTGGGGTCTTAGATCTTAACCGCCCCTTGCCTGTGATATTGACAAATGCTTTGTGGTTAATTGTCTTAATTTAGGGCTTTTGGCAGAAGTCATTTCTGCAAAGGCTGCAAAGCAGAATGTCAGTGTGGTCCTGTCGAAGCTGCAGAACAGAATTCAGTGCTGTTTTATCTTAGCTGTTCTGACTCCGTATTTTCTTGTGGGGGAACCTGGCCCTGTACCTAACTGTCCAACTGACTCCAACACTTTTTCCTGGGGATCTTTGCTCCTCCAGCAGAATCTAGCTGACTCCGTCGTTCTCCAATGCCTACAAAAGTGGTGTGTGTGTGTTATATTTTGTTCAGCTTTTAGTTGTTCTTAGAGGGAGGGTTGTTTTCTGATATAGGCTACTTCTTCATAGCTGGGAAGAATCATTTGGGGTATAATTTCAAGGCAAATCCAACAAGGATTTGTATTAATTTGGAAGCAAAATGTGAGAAAAAATGAAATCAAAGATGATCTCAAAATTTTTGACTTCAGCCACCCTCAAGGGCATGGATTTGTCATTAAAAAAGGTGTGGTTTAAGTTTTGAGAACAGAACTGGTTATAATAACTGAAGCTCAAGAATGAGAACTGGATAAGAGATGTAAATATAGGAGTCACTAGCCTAAGGACAGAACTTAAAACATGCGGCCAGAGGATGTGAGTATAGATAGAAAAGAGGAGAAGAACATTGACTGAAGTCCAGGGCACTCCGATATTCAACAGAGGGAGAAAAAGAGGAATTGGCAAAGAGCCTGAAGATATATATCAGAACAATAAGAGGAAGACAAAGAGAATGTGATGTCCAGGAATCCAAAAAAGAAAATATTTAAGAAAAGCATGAACTGCCGTTAAGTCAAGCATAATGAAAACACAGCCATTGGATTTATTGATGACTTGGGGAAGGAAAAAAAAAGCCTCTCAAGGAGAAAGAGAACCTCTATCTGGAGTTGGTTTAAGAAAGAAAATGAAGGGAGTGTTTGGAGGCGATCAGTATAAACAACTATGCTAGGAATTTTGCTCAAAAGAGAAATGAAAAAATATTTCAATAAAGAGAAAAAAATAAAGATCAACTAGAAATAAAAATGTTACTCAGGTTCATGTCAACCAAAGGGAGAAGTGGTCAAGACATTGCTTTCATAGGCTTTATTTTTGAGCAGTTTTAGGTTCAGAGCAATAGTGAGCAGAAGGTACAGAGAGTTCCCGTATATTCCCTGACCCCACCCGTGCACAGCCTCCCCTATTATGAACATTCCCCACCCCCCTTCCAAGACTGGTACATTTGTTACAATTGATGGACCTACACTGATACCTAATAATCACCCATGGCTCATAGTTCACATTAGGATTCACCCTTTGTGTCGTATATTCTAGGGTTTGGTCAAACGCACAATGATATATTCATCATTATAGTATCACACAGAGTAATAGCATCTTGCTTTACCTATTCATCCCTCCCTTCCTTCTAACCCCTGGTCTTTTTAATGTCTTCATAGTTTTGCTTTTCTAGAAGGTCATATAGTTGGACTTACATAGAATGTAGCCTTATCAGATGGAGTTTATTTCGTTTTAATAGGAAAAATAAAACCATGCATATCAGCTAATGGTAGAATAGGAAAATAATCATGCAAGACAGGAAAGAAAGGCTGATATTATGTTCTTACAGAGCCATTAATAGACACAATATTTACTCGTTTAATCTTTACAAGCCTCTTTTAAGTAGGTAGAATTACTATTATCATTATTTCAACATTATATATGGAAAGAGGGGAGTTCAGTATTGTGTTCAAATTCTGCCAGAAGACCTTATTTTCTAGAATGATCTTTTCCTACTTGCTATTTTAGTCATAATCTAGACATCAATATTCTTCTTTTTTTAAAGACTTTATTTATTTGAGAGACAGAGAAGGCAGGGGTGGGGAGAGGCAGGGAGAGGAGAAGAGAGTCTTAAGCAGACTCCACACTGAGCATGGAGCCCAACAGGGGGCCAATCTCAGGACCCCGAGATTATGACCTGAGCTGAACCAAGAGTCAGACGCTTAACCAACTGAACCACCCAGGCGCCCCTCGACATCAATATTCTGAATCACTGCTCACGTTACAACCTTATTTTCAAGATTTCTGGTCACTGACAGCAGCCTCTTATCTTTCCAGCTTGCATTTGTCTCACAAGTCTTTGACATCGCTGGGACTTGCTATTTATTATTCTTTCCATTTTTCACTCTCTCCCAGCTCCTCATGATCTTCTTTCCGTCTTTGCTCCATTTAGAGTCCGTGGTCCAGTATCACAATCATCGCCTCAGATACCGTCCCTATTTCCTACAGCGTCACTCTATCATACTCAACAGGAAAAAATCGCATCCCTGATTACATCCAGCTTTGAGACCTTTCACCTACATCCTAGAAGCGGGGTCGAGCCACAGAAAACACACAACTATAACGCTTGATACATTTTAAATTCTTGACAACTTAACATATGTGGGAGCTTAAGTTTGCCCAGCGATGATCTTACACTTACCCATGCCTTCCCCCCTCCTCACATCCAAGTTTGTGATCTTTGTTCCTGTTTCACTGGGAGAAGGAATAGAAATCAGAGTCCTTCTACACCCTCCTGCCAGCAACCTGGACCTGCTTCTGCGCCCATGTGATCTACCCTCCCTCATTCCCGCGGATGAATTTGCCTCGCTCCAAAATATGGAGAACTCCTGATTTGTGTGCTGGATCCCTGCACTTCTTTTCTACTCAAGAATATTCCTAGAATTTGCCTCCTTAATATCTCTACATCATCAGGTTTTTTTTCTTTCTCACAACTATTTTGTTCTCACCGTTACTCAAATAATGTATTTCTCATCTTAAAGAAAAATCATCCCTTGACCCAAACCCCCTGCAACTACTGTTCAAAGCACCTGCTTTTCTTTACATAAAAGCATCTTGAAAGAGTTCTCTATACTCATTGTCTAAATTTCTCTCCCCATTCTCTCCTAAATGGCCTCTTGCCTCCTGCCCACCACCAACAGGTTTTTTTCAAAGACGAGTGGTAACTTAGATTTTGCAAGATTCAATGATTAATTCTCAGTCTCTGGGTTATATGACCTACCTGCAGCATAGGTCACAACTTCTTAAAGTCTATCTTTACTTAGCCTCCAGAATCTCACTCTTTTCATTATCCTCCTACTTCATTGGCTGATGATCGCAGGTCCTTTCGGTGGTTCTTCTTCATTTCTGACATAATGCCCTGGGCTTGCTGCTTCTTCTATCTTCCTAAATCACTGCATACATCAAAATTTTAAGATCAGGGGTGTTGCATTTAAACTTCTCCATGTGATGCCAATGACAATATTGAACTTGCTACCCCTGCTGACTAGCTCCTCGCAGCACCACTAAATTCCTGTTAAGCCTGGTGTACAAGGCTTTGGACGGCCTGGATAGGCTGTTTTTCTCATTTGGGAAGCAGTTGTATTTCCAACACCTTTTCTAAAAAAAGAGTTAAATCGGGACAAAGAGCAGACTAAAGAACAGAAAGGAGAAAATGAGTTAATTCTCTCGCTGTCCCAATTTTTATTTTGTTTTACTGAACTATGAAAATGCATATATAAAAGAAATGTCAAGTGGTAAGGTGAATTGAAAGCTCCTCTTAAGGTTCTGAATTATGGCACTTTTCTTTGGAAGCTTAGAAGCATGAGCTTTCTGGTTGCAGTTTTTTGAAGGTAGGATGGTATGTGTACATTACAAGTGATGGTGAAATAGGTTTCAGTAAATCTCCTAGGGGAACAATAATTTGTACACCTTAGTCTCACAGTGGTTGACGTGGTAGTTGGTTTTGTTTATGGCATTGTGCTTATTGTGGCTCAGCTTAAAATATTCAAACTAACCTGTTCTCGTAGTGGATTTTTTTCTACAGAGCTTAAAATATTATATGCAATGCTTAATGCTACAGTAATTTTCCCAGCTTAATCTGACGCATGGGATACCTGACATTGTCAATAATCCCATTCAACAGAAATGTTTATCTTTTGACATAGTCCTTATTTAACCATACATACATGACAAATGTTTAGATAAAATTTGCCTACTTTTATTATTTAGCTGTTTTCCCTAGCAGTGCATTTGCCTCTTTCTTTTACTGGGTCTTTCCTGGTTTTGTAGTAACAGGTGCAGCTGCACAAGCATGCCGGTAACACACACACACACATCTGCCAATGAAGTTAAAAGCTTTTCCCAGCACACATGCCCACATTGTGCTAGTTTCGCTTAGATAGATTTGGCTATTGATGCCACGGGTCACAATGTAATTTAGAAGAAATTAAAAGGTAATGAATGTGCTGAACTGAAACCTCAGCCTGGAAGCTTTTTCTGGAGAAAATAGATAGAGTTGTGTGTCTCTATTGTTCCCTGCAGTAATGTCTTTAGGCAAAATGACAGTGTCAAGGGCTACAGACAAATGGGTAAGGTATAATCTTGATTCTTCTTTTCCTGCGATGTTTATAGAGAGTTACGAATACTTCATTGATACAACAGCATGAATCATCCTACAGATAGTTATTAGCCATTAACTAATTTAAAAGTTAAATTGCTATCGTGAATATCTATTGTTAAAGGCACTTTTGTTGAAATATGTTTGGTAGTATGGGATAATGATGTTCTTCGATGGTTCGTGAAGCAATGCACTGGCAGTGTGGGTTGGATGCTTGGATGTTTTCACAGGCTTCTGCAGAGCTCCCTGCAGGAGGAATACCCCAGCTACTGAGACGGGGCGGTCTATGTGCCTAGTTAATGGCAGTATGCACCAAATACTGACAAAATAAAAATCATGGTTATGATTTTAGACATGAAAACGTCAGATAGTGTTGGTCACACTGCAAAAAGGTAGCTAAAGGAGTACATTGCCTTTATGTTATTTTAATACAGAGGATAGATTTTTATTCCAAGAATAATTTTCTGATTAATCTTATCACTGACTGTATGCAGTCCCTTATTTGGGGTACGGTTTCTTGTACCTGGTCTGTGACCAGAAGAGATTTTGAATATGACTAAAATAACAAAGTAACTATGTTACAAAATTCAGAACTGTCAGCATGACAGCTAGCCCATGCCTCCCACTTATTTATTTATTTTTAAAGATTTTATTTGTTTATTTGACAGAGATAGAGACAGCCAGAGAGAGAGGGAACACAAGCAGGGGGAGTGGGAGAGGAAGAAGCAGGCTCATAGCAGAAGAGCCTGATGCGGGGCTCGATCCCAGATCGCCAGGATCACGCCCTGAGCCAAAGGCAGACGCTTAACCGCTGTGCCACCCAGGCGCCCCTCCATTTATTTTTCTTTTCGTTATCTTGTTTTCCTGGTAGCCTTAGGAGTAGAAGTTCTAGATAATGTTCTGGCCAAGAAAAGAGAGATTCTTCTTGAAAAACAAATATCATACCACTTTTAGGTGAGGTTTTTTTTTTTTTTTTTTTTTAGGTGAGTTGTTTTAAAAAGCAAACAATAAAATAATGTAAAAGAGCCATTTAAAGGCCACTTCACTGACAAATTGCTTGTTTAGAATGGAGAGTCTCCCCTAAACTGTCATGGTTCTCCAAGTCATACTCAAAATTTTATTCTATGACTTTGTCATTACCATTGGAACTGCCACTGACAGAAATCAATAAATACAGACAAAAATGTGAAATTATTGGTGCCATTGATGCAGTTTATTTTTATTTTTTTTTTTAAAGATTTTATTTATTTAGTTGACAGAGACAGAGACAGCCAACGAGAGAGGGAACACAAGCAGGGGGAGTGGGAGGGGAAGAAGCAGGCTCATAGCAGAGGAGCCTGATGTGGGGCTTGATCCCATAACGCCGGGATCACGCCCTGAGCCGAAGGCAGATGCTTAAGGACTGAGCCACCCAGGCACCCCCACTGATGCAGTTTAAAATGTCCCCTAGGGGTGCCTGTGTGGAGCTCTCCATTAAGCATCCAACTCTTGGTTTCCACTCAGGTCATGATCTCAGGGTCATAGGATCGGGCCCCCACCTCAAGCTCTCCGCTCAGTGTGGAGTCCCCTTGGGATTCTCTCTCCCTCTCCATCTGCCCCTCTCTCCCACACACTCTCTTTCTCTCTCTCTCTCTAAAATAAATAAGTAAATTTAAAAAAAAATAAAATAATAAAATAAAATATCCCCTAGAACACATGGGATTGACTATTGTGTTCACTCTCAGTTCAGGGTCTGTATTCTTTATATATTTGTGGCCATTTTTTATATATACCTCACCAATGTTCATTTTTACTATACAGTAGTTATTTCAGAAACAAGCAGGTATAGAGAACCGACTATGTGTGTACCGTTTGTTAGAGGTACAAATAAGGATTGCAGCAACCCATGTCTTTGAGGGCCAGGAAGTATAGCAGGAAATATGTAACATTTTAACTCTATCTGCCCTCTTTTAAGTTGGGCATGCGGTCTGGATAAAACAGTAATCATTTAAGTCTACAATTCAGTTTTTTTAGTAAATTAATAAATTTTTGTTGAATTTATTGAATCTCATGAAAGCTTAGTGTCAAGCAAATATGTTCTAAATCCCATAGCAGGATTTGCCTTTAATTATACAGGTAATAGGAGTGGAGACCTGCATTTATAAATACTAGAAATGTACAGTGCGCTCTTTTACAGACTAGGCAAACAGTTCTTCAAATTTAAGTTGGCTATAAAGCATCACTACCAAGTGGCAGGTCTTTCTATGTTTTGTTTTTGAGCAATTAGCAGATGTTAATAGTAAGGAAAAAAAATTCTCATAATCTCATTTATGACAAAGGTAGCTAGGAGATACTTGTCATTTTTGAGCATTGCTAACTGGTTCTTCTGGAATATGTTCATAGTTGACCTCATTTTGCTTTATTCAAGGCAGAGCCATTTCCTTTAGGTTCATACTTTGCCCATATTTAACATACATGGTGTTTTGTTGTTTTGAATATTTGCAAAATATCTCCCCCAGAGAATTTTGAAAAATGAAAGCAAACAACACAGACAGCAGTCCCAAGGTGGATTTAATAAGGGTCAAGGCAAGAAAAACAAGAAAAGATAATAGGAAAATTATAATAGTCAACAAAAAAGAAGTAACAATCAAAGCAAGATTTATACATCTGTAGAACAACAGAATTCACAGCATGGTTGAGGTAAATAGAAAGGTGTCAAGAGGAAGGACTCGACAGGCAGGAAAAAATTGCTTGGGCTGAGAAATGTTGGGATATTCATCCATTCATTAAAGAAGTTTTCAGCTTCCTCTTGTGGAATGTGTATCCTTGTTTGGCTATCTGGTTGTCATATGGAGAAGAGTGCAGGGTTAATTTCTTTGTTTTTGCTTTTGATAAGAACGTGGATAGAGTACAGTGATTAAGAGCATTAACATTGATGATCCTGAAAGAAATTGATTCATATAACAAGTATTTAAATTCCACAAATTAAATTTCTTCACATGAAAAATGTAGACAATAATACTTACAGCGATAAGGTTGTTGCAGAATTAAAAGAGAAAGTGTTAATAAATCACTTATTTTGTGTCTGATAACAGGTACTGTTTCTTTGCTCTTATTATTTTCTATCCAGAAAAATATGGCACCTCGAAACTCCCTTTTTATACTCCATGCTTCACATCTCCTTGCATAAAAATATGATTCCTTAAGATGAGGTACTAGCCAATTGTCAAGGATATAATTTTAGATTCAATGATAGAGTCGGTTTTCATGTATCTCATTTAATTACCTGATTTTGAATGTGTGTACCTTCACAATCAGGTCTGGGGAGAAAAATGTCTTCCTCAGCTGACTTCTCTCAAGCCCCTTCGGAGGATATATTTTTGTGGTGGCAATATGCACCTTAGGATATCAAACAATATTTTATATGTAGTTTCCATAGTTCAATTACAAGCCCATCAACTGGTTTCCATGTAGACTTGCAAGAAAATACATGGGCCCAGTAGCCAAACTTTTATTGTTTGTTGGATTAGTTTAATGAAAGCATACTTACTCATGATTTAAAGATAAGTAATGTAGTTAATTTTGGAACCAGTAATACAGAGAATGCTGATTCAATTAATAGAAAAAATAACCTACATCAATTCTTACCAGAATACTGGCCCTTCAAGATACACAGGAAAAACGGAATCTTTTCCCAATTAACTTTGGAAGATACTGTATAGTCTATTCCTGCTTTTTCTTTACAAAGTAAATTAACATATTAAAATCTTTGAAAAGGCCTAAAGAAAGCTTCTTCTAACCTTGATTAATATCCTTGATAACTAAAGATGGCTGGCTGGGGGATTATTGATCTGCATTAAATAATTGAGTGTGGCTACATTCTTTTATGCTCCACAGCAAACATTCCTCACCTGATGTCGTGACTTTGTTAAATGAACATTTATTAAGTAGAGCTTAGGGATGTCAGGGCGTTGGACAGCAAAGGGGAAGTGAAATAGAGAAATGTATTACTCACAGTCCCTAGAGGCAGTACAAGCACACTTGGAGGGATCACGTGGGGAGGTCAAGGCCGAGTGCACACAGAGGGTAGGGCTGGACCTGCAGAGCATGCCTACATTAGGGTCCATGCGTAGAGTGCCCAGGGGTTCCCAGGCTAAGGCCAGATGTATCAATTCAAACAAAAAATCGTGGGATTTTGGTAGGCTCTCTGGAAGGTTTTATCTAAGGGGCTCATAAGGGAAAGCCCTGGGGAGACTGGGGAGAACACTCACTCATCACAAGGGTGTCATTGGGAAAGTCAGTATCAGGAATTTACTTGTACTTGTGACTTTGTGGCTGTTCTGTCGATCGTGGCTCAATGGAGGAGCTAGTGTCGGTCAGTTCAGGGCCCCTGCAGGCCACTGGGCTGCACAAAACGGATGCTGCCAAGACAGCACTAGTATCAGGCAGTTTAGCTACTATTCAACAGATGATCTGTGCTGAAGTCCCTCAAACTATTATTTATATACCTCCGAGTTCGGATACTATGACTTCTGAGGATGTCAGTTAAAATGCAAGTATTTAGTTGAAAGATTTCTTTTTAGCAAGCATTACTATTATTGTTACTATTTTTTAGAAGAGAACAAAGCCATCTGAGAATAACACACAAGCCATAAAATACTGACACGTTTACTTTCCCAAGCTGGAAATCTGGGGTTTTTATACAAGGTTTGTTTTTGTTTTTTTTTCCCCATCATATACTGCATTCCATCAGCCTCCACATTTTATTGATTGTACCTCGGAAATATTTAGTGCTGTGCTGGAGCCGACCGGTGTGCGCTCAGGAGAGCTGATGGTGTCCGTCTTTTCCCAATTCTGCATTCAGTGATCATTCAGTCTAAAGTTGATAAGGTAGTTTTAAATGGGCCATGCTGGGGGCATTAGTATAGCACAGGAGGGGCCAGATGGTACAAATCAGGTATTGTTTTGAGCTAGCTAAACATTTACCAGCACACCACTGTAAATATTTTTGCACTCGGCTTGTCCTTTGCATTCTCAGAGCTCCAGACTCGCTCAGGCCTCCTCCCATCTTACCTGGAATATTGCAACATGGGCCTCATCAGTTAAGTATATTCTCTGCATAACTATCGTATGCTCCTTCATAAAAAAATAATTAATGAGTAAATAAAACATTTTTAAAAGATTTTATTTATTTATCTGAGATAGAGAGAGAGAGCATGAGTGAGGGGCAGAGGGAGAAGGAGAAGCAGGCTCCTTGCTGAGCAGGGAGCCTGATGTGGGGCTCGATCCCAGGACCCTGAGATCATGGCCTGAGCCAAAGGCAGACGCTTAACTGACTGAGCCACTCAGGGGCCCCAAACATTTCTTTTCTTTTTTTTTTTTCTGCTTAACTCCTCAGCCTGTTGTCTGCAGATAATATGTAATCTCCTTAGCCGGTGTTAAAAGGCCCTTTATAATCTGGTAACGTCTTCATTTTCAGTTTTGTAATTTTCTTTAGTGGCTGAACTTCTCATCATTCCCGAAATGGCCCTGCTTGTCCAGTCAAAATGTTCTCTCACTCATTTCTCCAATAGGTAGGGAGAAACATTTGAAAAATCATTTTCATTTCTGCGCTGTTAAGCTTTTCCTGAATAGCCTGACTTGTTAAATTTTCCTTCCTGTCTTCCTCCATGATTTCATATATAATTTTGAAGTCTCATGTAGAACTAATTACACTGAGTTGTAATTATCTGGTAAAATGGCTGTCCTCTCCATTGGATTCTGAGTTTACTTACACCTTGATAGGGAGGCACCTCTTGAATTGATGGCTCCCAAAGTCAAATATTCTCTCTACTGACAGTGGGAAGCCAGGGGAGCAGAGAAAGAACAATGAGGACAAATTTGACAGACCTTCTTTACAACTTTGTCTGGTCCCCACTCTTTGTACCGTAGGATAAAACACAGAGCATTTGAACCATTAAACATTCCTTCATAAAATAAGCAATCTCATTTAAGACATAGGCATTTAAACGGAGCTTATGAGAGATTGTGAAGTGAGGGTTATTAATGCAGAACCAAATTACTTTAGAGCAGGCAAAACAGTGGACGCTTATAATGGATTCTTCTAGTCATATGTCATTTGAAAAGCTCATATTTTTCAAGAAAAGGAGGGAACGTGGGTTGAAGGAAAATCAGAAAAGGATTTCTCTTTTTAATCCAGGATTAATTCTATTATAAGGTGAGGGTATACATGGTGGATATTGATTCATAACCCCTTGTAATGTGATATGACACACATGTTTAAAAGCAATTCATTTTAACTGCTTCCAAAAGCTTCCTGAAATCCTATTAAGGAAAGGATCTCTGAAGAAATACATCTCACTTGCTGTAAAGGGTTTACAAATACAGGTATCTCAGAGTAGTCCTGCCTCGACAACAAATGTTATCTCTAATGCAATGTTATGCTGAATAGTCATAAGCTGCTTTACCTCCAATTCTACAGGAAATATATTTGGAAGAACACAGTATATCTGTGCCTATGATCCTTTTGACTAAATTGAAAACTGCGTATGAAGAGAAGAAAGATCATTATCTAAAGTGATGCTCATTCATCCAGAAATATTTCCTCGACAACCCTGTTAGGCAAGACACTGTTTCAGGCCCTTAGGATAAAATGATGATTACAAAGAGGAGGAATTCTTACTCTCTCTGGGAGACAGTTATTAAATAATAGCAGTAAAGATGCACTTTGAAGGAAAATGATGAACCTTCGAGGGCATGAATAGATGGAGGTGTCAGAAGGACTGAAACCACTACAATTCGGTGGCCTTTTTAAAGAAAATAATGCAAAGTACAAAAAAAGTCTCATATAAAGGAAATTGGAAGGAGTCCCAGAAAGTAAGAAATTCTGATGCTTCAGTTTCATTAATATCATTATTCACTCCTGTTCTAGTGTATATGACAAAGGGACCTGCTTTAGAGGGTATTATTCCAGAGGACCAGGGACGGTATCTGAAAGAATATCTCTGATATTGGAAATGACTCTTGATCAGACATGAAAGACAAAGAAAGTGTAGTCGTTAATTGATGGGGTAAGGAGAGGGTAGGGAGAGAACGCGTAGCTCAGTTAGTGACACTATGACATTTGGGAAAATGATGCTTTCTGGAAGCTAAAGATTGGACAATTTGACCAGACCGTAGAGAGTAGAGGGACAGAGTGTCCGAGAAGCCGGAAAATTGGTAGTGGCCAACACATAGTCTCGCTAAGTTATGGCATCATTTCCATCTCCCCACCCTACCCTCGATAATTTTGTTTCAAATATAAGTGGATCAGGTATAGACCATTTAGGATATCACCTTCTGTGGGAGATGGTCTTGACTATCACCGGGAGTTAGGTCCCATGGATCTCTACTTTTCCGCTTCTCCTTTCCTCAGTCCACGAACGTGGACTTGTTTGAATTGCATTATTCTGTCTTATTCCCATGTTTCATTTAAGGAAGCGTGTCTCTGTGTGTGATAATAACTCTGTATTAATTTGGTTTGTACTTTTGGGGAACCATTTCTAGATCAGTGGTTCTGATGCTCATGTTTTCATATTTTTATTGAGTTAATGGAGTGTCATTTTCATGCTGCAAATTTCAGGAGAGTGGACCATGATCTTCATTGACAGAACCCTAAGCATTCTGCTGTGTCCAAGTAACCGCGTCAAAACCCAAAAATTCAACTGAGTAAATTTAAAGATCTAATTGGCTTTATTAAGTAATTCATAAATTAGCAGCACCCCATCTAGCAAGTAGAGATGCTTGGAGGAGTTACACAAAACAGGTTTTTATAGGAAGGATGGTTGGGTGAGAAGTCATTAGCAAAAGAAAAGAAAGAACTCTTTCAAGCATTGACATTTTCCCTTGGGGGGAAGTGCAGGGAGCCTCATCCAGAAGATTACTTCATCCTCCTTGGGGACAGGGTAGGGGGGGAAGGTAGGGGGAGAAGTAGGGGGTTGGACCCACATGACAGAGTACCTCATCGGTGCTTACCAGAAAATTTCTGACTGACCAGTTAAGAGTACATTTCTGGGGATGGTTGAAACTGCAACTAGGTATCAAACCCCATTTGGAGACTTGGTTTAAGTGACACCATTTTGGGTACATGGTTTTCTTTTTAACACCCTCTAGGTACTGCTGTTTGAAAAAAAGAAAGAAAGGCATAGGTTGTCTCTTCCTATTTAAAGTCAGATGTTTTATTTTCATATTTCCAAAAACAGCCTTTAACTGTGATATCAGGATTACTTTTCATTTACTCAACTCTTAAATATGGGTACTTACAGCTATCAAACCCTAAAAGGATTTTTGTAAGTTTCAATGGAACTAAATTATTCATTCATTCATTGGTTCATTCATTCAATATTTATTGTAAACTTGCAAATTTTCTGCTTACTGTATTATGTTGAATCTAATGCAAAGCATCATTATTTCATATGCCAAAAAGAAATAAAAAATAAATGCTTACAATTATTTAAGATATTGCCAAGTATAAGATGCATCCAGATTTTAGATATATTCAAATGTAAAAAAATATATCTTTAAATGGATAAAATACTATCGATTTCTAGGATATGAAGAGGAGTGACTCCCCTTTCCAATAAGTGCATTGCAACATCCTAGTTCCAAATTGAGACACACTTTTGCCCGAGTGTGCAATGAAGAAACTTAAAACAATTAAACAAACAAACAAAACCCCTCAAACCTGCATTAAAAAAATAAATAAATAAAATAAAACCTTCAGTTTTCCACCTCCTGTGTGTCTCCTTTACTACTTGCATAGAACACTTCCCTTCTGGTCACCAAATATGTGTGTGTGGGGGGGGGGGGTTTCCCCACACCGAGCAATTCTCTGACTCCAGCTGGGTAGTCTACAATTCACCTCAACTCTGACCATATCTACCTGAAGATAGTATCAGCTCCCACTGGTTAAGGTCTCAGGTCCTCAGCCCTGCCCCTACCTTATTTCAGATGCCCATCCCAAGTCTGGTTTGCTACCTATGCTTCTGACCAATGGGCTATAAAATCAGAGGTTCCCAAGATTCCCTCCTCAGTTTTGATTAATTTGCTAGAAAGGCTCACAGAAATCAGGGAAGTATGTACCTACATTGACCAGTATATTAAAGGATATGATAAAGGATGAAGATGAATGGCCAGATGAAGAGATACATAGAGCAAGGTCTTGGAGGTTCCAAGGCACAGGAGCTTCTGTCCCTGTAGAATTGGGGTGCATCACCCTCCCATTGTGGATGTGTTCACCAAGCTGGAAGCTCTCTGAACCCTATACCTTTGGGATTTTTATGGAGGCTTCCTCATGTAGGCATGATCGGACATTGACTTAATTTCCAGTGCCTCTCCCCTCTCTGGAAGACAGGGATAGGGCTGAAAGTTCCAAGCTTCTAATTATGGTTTGATCTTCTTGGTGTCTGTCGGGTCCCCATCCGGGCCCCACCCAAAGTCATTTCATGAGAACAAAAGACACTCCTAACACTGAGGGATTGAGGACCCCTGTGTCAGGGAGCAGGGTCAAAGACCAAACATCAGAAGTTGCTCCTAGTACTCTTATCACTAAGAAAATTGCAAGGATTTTAAGAGCTCTGTGCCAGGAACCAGGGGCAGAGACCAATATATGTATTTCCTACTATTTCATAACCCGTTTTTTGGAATTCAGGGACATTTTTTTAAAAAGCTAACAAGTACAGGTACCTTACATGTGCGTGGCCAAGAACACCTAAATACAGCAGAAGTGTCAGAGAAACCTGATGAGGTAAAGTAGATTCAGTGAGACTAGGCGGGACATAGGGCAGATCTAGAAGGTCTATCAGATATTCACATCCAGTAGGAGATGGCCCAACCTTGAGTGTGAATTGCTTATGGAGATGATTGTCTACAAACAGGCGGGGCTATAGGTATTGTAAGCAGAAAAATTAAGGGTCTCAGAAAGAGAAGAGAAGTCATTTTAAGCCTCCAGCTATTTTCCTTGACTAAAGCCTTACAGGCTCTACTCGCCCAAGCACCCTTCTTGCAGAACTTCCTAGATGTCAGAATCACAAAGAAATGCAAAATGATTTTAAGAGAACAAAGGGAATGCAAAAACCAACAGTCTCTACCAGGCCAGGAAATAGCCTAACCATATCAGAGGCAATAAATCAGTGGTAAAATGACTAGTTCTGTTTCAAAACTAAGCAAGACCCTGCATTCCTTACCTGAGATAAGAAGCCCAGGACCCCATCCAGTTCATACTGGCTCTTGGAGCACACCGAAGCCCTTCCCCCTTGTCCAACAGGTACCTCGGCTTCCTTACAATGTTAAAATCTTTGCACAAGGAGGAGTACAAGTTTCATTAACAGAACACAGGAGGCAACGTAGAGGCATGTTTTCTAAGTATGCCTGTGCAGCTTTATGCCCGCCTTTACATGTGCTGACAAAACTCCCTTTTCTGAATATTCATCCTAAACTTAAATAAAAGGAACCCACTCATCCTTGCTCAGGGAGTCACAGCTTTGGAAGTTATTCTCCCTGCTCTCCTTATTTGTTGCAAATAAAGTTTATTCCATGTGTAGTCTGGTGTAGTCTCTATCTGTAACTCACCAAGAAACAGACTCGTGTTAGTTTGGTTGCAATATCAGGTAAGCAAAGGAGAGAGAAATAAAGCTAGAGCTGGAGAGAGAGTGGGGACAAATGGGCAAAGTGCCTCGGAAGCATAGAGGTGGCATATTTAAGAAGCTACTTTTTTTTTTTTTTCTGTAAAAAGAGAATTCCTCCTTTGAAAGCAGGGGTAGTATCCCCTGATGCCCATCGGTCAATGGTGAAGTACGTGAAGAAATTCAAAGCCCTTGGTAAAAGCTATCGTGAGTTAGGTTAGGATCTGAAAATCCTGGCCACGTGGAATCACCATCAGTGAAGAAAATATCTTACTTTAGCTACAGAGGAGGGAGCCCATAAGATCACAGAGACACTGTACAACCTACACGGGTCCTTCACACACATCGCGGAATTCTTTATTATTGCTCATATGGGAAGATCCACCTTAAATGTAAACGACCAAAAAAAGCATGAAGATTATTTCTATTCAAGGAAAAAAAAAGCAGAGGAGAAAGAAGGAAAATAAATTTTAAAAAGCAGCGAAGTATTTCTGAAGACAAATTCATCCAGAAAAATGTGACACAAGAAATCTGTGACCCACCTATCCAAAGCTTTTTTTTATTACCTTAATGAGGCAATTATAACTATGAAGAAAGATCGTAAAGCAGGAAAGGATTCCAGAGGCACACAGGGAAAACATGACCAGGGAACAGAGGACGATGGCCAAATAGCAGAGGAGATGAACTTGGCAGAACAAACTGAATCTAGATGCAAAAGATGTGCAGTGAAGCACATGAAGGTTAAAATGGAAACTGTGCTGTGAATGCCAGCTGTGAATGAATGGCAAATAATATCAAAAGATTATAGAAAGACGTAGAAAGAAAACAATCAATAGAGAAAACTGGCAAAGAAAATGCAACGTACTCATTTGAAATCCCTGGAAAAAAAATAACCAAAACACTGGAACAGAATGAGTATTCAAAAATATAAGCCAAAAATAATTCCTAAAATAATAGAGACTCTTCTTGTACATTTTACACATTTTAAACACACACACACACACACAATATTCCTGTAAAAATTGACCCAGAACAGCAGCATATCTTTATATACATATAAAATAATTTTTTCAATAAAAGGAAAAAATTCTTTGGCCATCTCAGTGAAAGGTAAGTTATTTCAGGTTACTTGGAAGAGAACAACCAGACATTCTGGTTCCCCTGAGTCAGTTTCTGGTTTACATCTTGCGTACTACTCAAGTTTTAGTAAACTCTCAAAAGAGTTTCCCTTTAGAAATAAATTGTAAGATCAAGCTGGTATTATAGTTCTCACGACTTTTAATGCCCGTGGAGAGTAGAGACCTCCTTCTAAGAAGGTCATTAAAAGAGCAGGTCAAGTGTTTTATATTCAACTCATCTCTCTTTCTACGACAAAGACTATATACATCCTGTTCTGAAATTCCAAGAACTCGGGGAATATGTTTCCAATGCCAACAGCCTAATCAGTCACCTAGGTCAAGGTCAGCAAAATATGGCCTGCATGCCCTTTCAGGCCCTTCACTCATTTTTCTAAATAGTTTTACTAGAACACTTGTGTACTTATTGCTTATGGGTTTTTTGTTTGTTTGTGTGTTTTGTTTTGTTTGCACTACAACAGCAGAGTTGGGGACTTGTGACAGACATTATATGGCCCACAAAACCTAAAATATCTACTGTCCAACTTTTACGGAAAAACATTGCTAACCTCTTGTCTATACACACAGCTTCACACTAGAATTTTAGGAATCCTCGAAGTGAATTGAAAGCAATCCTTGAAAATACTGTTTGTGAAATGATTTTATCGTTGATAATTTTGAACAACCAGAATGTTAACTACTAAACCATAACGATTTCTGCATTATTAGTTTATTTGGATGAGCAGAATATACTATTATTTTCTTTTCTTAATTTAGAAGACTGAAGCTCATTTACTGATATTAACATATTAAAATGGGGTTGTTTTACCACAATCAGGTAGAATGGAATCGATTCCTTGAAATGTAAACTTGGTAAGCCCCCTTCCTAAGTGTCTAAATGGTCCAGGTAGCTGCTGCTAAAAGAGGGAAAACAATGCTTTATTTATTTATTTATTTATTTATTTATTTATTTATTTATTTATTTATTTATTTTTACACTCCTACCAATTGCAGGACAAAGAACAAAACTTTTGCAACATCTCATCACCTGCTGTCTCAGGAGTAGAGAATAGGTTTTTAATAAATATCTCCTACCCAAGCTCCTTTCTGCTAGTGTCAGCCTGCTGAATCATACTTCAAGAATACATATTTCATCTAGCCCTTGAATTATGTCTCAGCAACAATATATAAGCAATAATTTAACTTTCCTAAATAAATATCTTGAGCATATCTCAATGCCACATTTTCTTGTTATTTTTCTTTCATGTTTATGATGGAGTTACAGAAAACTAAGCTAGCACCTCCTGTTCGAAATCTAGTATTCTGCTGTATCTGATTGTAATACATGAAACTCATAAGGTGTCAGTATTGCACGTTGGAATAGCAAGCTTTCAGAACTCAGGCAAAAGATGGTAAGAGAACCAAAGTAGTTCCTAATCTAATGAGATAAGTTTGGAACTTCCACAGAAAATAGGAATTTCTGGAGAAAATCTAGGAAGTTTATCTCCCTGAATTTCTGTTAATAAGCTGGTTTTCCTTTATGGTAGCCTTTGGTTTTGTTTCTGGTTTTGTTTGTTTGTTTGTTTGTTTGCTTTGTTTTGTTTTTGTTTAAGTATATGTGGTTACTTGTGCTATGGAATTATTATTCAACTCCTTACATGTAAAAATAATTTAAAATGCTTTTCCATAAGTTTTCAAGACAATCTTACATACAAATTACATTAATGTATTTATAAATTTAGTTATATTTAATTAATGTCTTCATTTTTTAAGTCAATTAAATTTCTCATGTATTTTAAACTATATTAAATATTTAAGTACTGAAACACTTGGTCTTTTTTTAACTTATTATAAATTAGGTTGTTGGCAAAGCCCACATTTCTTTTTTTTTTTTTTTAAGATTTTTTATTTATCTATTTGATAGCGAGATAGAGAGCACAAGTAGGCAGAGCCGCAGGAAAAGGGAGAGGGAGAAGCAGGCTCTCTGCAGAGCAGGCAGCCCTACATGGGGCTCGATCCCAGGACCCTGGGATCATGACCTGAGCCGAAGGCAGATGCTTAACTGACTGAGCCACCCAGGTGTCCCAAAACCCACAGTTCTTGAATTCAAGTTAAGTCTTTGTCTACTTCTTGGGTAACTTCTTTCAATTTTATGTTCTGTGTGAACCTGTAAAACTGCTTTTATTAATTAACAGAAAGACATCATGCTGAAAAACCATGTTTTTATAAAGTTAAAGATAGTTAGAAACTTGACTGATTAAAATCCTATGTGTAAGAACAGAGTATCTGACTCTTGAGTCTGAGAGATCTGAGCCACTTTGCAGAGATAACCCTCAATTTCTACACCATGTTTAGAGCTACCAAAAGGGCTTTTAGGACACAATTTTTCACGACTTCGTAATTTTGTATTGAGTTGAATTCTCAGCAGAGGTCCAATGGTCACCCTGTTCACACAGCCCAATCTTGCTTTGAAACATCAAAAAGATCAGGTATAAATTTTCCTGAACTTGACCCTTCCCCCAAATTCTCTGAGGTGATATCTTCATTTGTAAGTGGAAGAGGGAAGGCATTCCATGATTCCTCCTAATGGGATTTTTAAAAGATGAATTTCGGTGATATTTTTACTGATTACTTCACCACGTAATTGAGCTCAACTATATTTAAATTTGATAATTTTTTAAATTGTTAAAAACTTGAGGGGGCAGTACAATACTCACCAATATTTTAGATTATGTCCAATTGTATCACGGTCATTCTAAAATGAATTTTCTGTAATGAACTTAATAAATTCATTTAACATATGTTACTTAGTCTATATTTGAACATACAGAAGGCACAATTTTATGTACTTCAGATACAGTTAAATAATAATCATCTTCATAAAATTTTACTGGAACAAAGAAAGACATTTTAACTTGTAAATATAAATGTATTATATGATAAAATTATTAAGATAAACTTCTATGAAAGAAAATAATCTTAATTATATTCCTTAACATAACAAAGTAATAGTAGCTTAAGTATCAAAGAAAAGGAGAAATTTAAGTACAAATTACTATTAAATCATGCAACTTACAGGAGAAAAACTGGCACACAGATATACAACATTCTTATTAATTTATTCATATATTTATTCTGAATAATATACCACCAAGCTTAAACTCTTAGCATAATATTTTCAGAAAAACTAACTTTTTAAGTCATTGCATAATGCAAATAATTAAAGAAAGTTTCTGTGATAATGCATTAAAATCAATGTTCTTTTTTATTATTATTAAAATTCAATTTGCTTAACACTGTATAATTAGTTTCAGGGGTAGACTTTAGTGATTCATCAGTTGCATACAACACCCAGTGCTCATTACATCAACTGCCCTCCTTAATTCCCATCACCCAGTTACCCCATCCCCTACCCACCTCTCCCCTTCAGCAACACTGAGCAAACACTCAGTTTGTTTCCTAGAGTTAAGAGTCTCTTATGGTTTGCATCCCTCTCCATTTTTATCTTATTTTGTTTTTTCATCTTATTTTTATTTTATTTTATTTATTTTATTTTTCCTTCCCTTCCCCATGTTCATCTGTTTTGTTTCTTAAATTCCACATATGAGTGAAATCATATGGTATTTGTCTTTCTCTGACTATTTTGCTTAGCATAAACTCATCTAGTTCCATCCATGTTGTTGTAAATGGCAAGATTTCATTCTTTTTGATGGTTAATATTCCATTGTGTGTGTGTGTGTGTATATATCTTCTGTAGCCATTCATCCATTGATGACATCTGGGCTCTTTCCATATTTTGGCTACTGTGGACATTGCTGCTATAAACATTGGAGGGCATGTGCCCAAATCACTATATTTGTATCTTTTGGATAAATACCTAGTAGTGCAATTGCTGGGTCATAGGGTAGTTCTATTTTAACTTTTTGAGGAAACTCCATACTGTTTTCCAGAGTGGCTGCACCAGTTTGCATTCCCACCAACAGTATAAGAGGGTTCCCTTTTCTCTGCATCCTCACCAACACCTGTTGTTTCCTGACTTGCTAATTTTAGCCATTCTGACTGGTGAGGTGGTATCTCATTGTGGTTTTGATTTGTATTTCCTTGATGCCAAGTGATGTTGAACATTTTTTCATGTGTCTGTTGGCCCTCTGTATGTCTTTTTTGGAGAAATGTCTGTTCATGCTTTCTGCCCATTTCTTGACTGGATTTTTTTATTTTTTGGGTGTTGATTTTGGATACTAACTCATTATCTGATATGTCATTTGCAATATCTTCTCCCATTCCATAGGTTGTCTTTTAGTTTTGTTGACTGTTTCCTTCACTGTGCAAAAGCTTTTTATCCTGATGATGTCCCAATAGTTCATTTTTGCTTTTGTTTCCCTTGCCTCTGGAGACATGTCTAGTAGGACGCTGCTGTGGCTGAGGTCAAAGAGATTGCTGCCTGTGTTTTCCTCTAGGATTTTGATGGATTCCTGTCTCACACCCATTTTGACTTTATTTTGTGTATGGTTTAAGAAAGTGGTCCAGTTTCAGTGTTTTGCAGGTTGCTGTCCAGTTTTCCCAACACTATTTGTTGAAGTCCATTGGATATTCTTTCCTGCTTTGTCAAAGATTAGTTGACCATAGAGTTGAGGGTCCATTTCTAGGTTCTCTATTCTGTTCCATTGATCTAGGTGTCTGTTTTTGCGCCAGTACCATACTGTCTTGATGACTACAGCTTTTTAATACAGCTTGGTCTGAAATTGTGATGCCTCCAGATTTGGCTTTCTTTTTCAACATTACTTTGGCTATTTGGAGTGTTTTCTGATTCCATACAAATGTTAGGATTGTTTGTTTCAGATCTCTGGTCTATGCTTTGGGTAGCATAGACCAGCATAGCAATATTTGTTATTTTTATCCATGAACGTGGAATGTTTTTCCATTTCTTTGTGTTTTCTTCAGTTTCTTTTAGAAGTGTTCTATAGTTTTCAGAGTAAAGATCCTTCACCTCTTGGCTTAGGTTTATTCTGGGGTATCTTATGGTTTTTGGTTCAATTGTGAATAGGATTGATTCCTTGATTTCTCTTTCCTCTGCCTCATTGTTACTGTATAGAATTACAACTGATTTCTGTGCATTAATTTTATATCCTATAACTTTGCTAAATTCCTGTATCAGTTCTAGCAATTTTTTGGTGGAGTCTTTGGATTTTCTATATAGAGTATCATGTCTTACGTGAAGAGTGAAAGTTTGACTTCTTCTTTGTCAATTTGGATGTTTTTATTTCTTTTTGTTGTCTGATTGCTGAGGCTAGGACTTCCAGTACTATGTTGAACAACAGTGGTGAGAGTGGACATCTCTGTTATGTTCCTGGCTTTAGGGGAAAAGTTCTCAGTTTTTCCCCATTGAGGATGATATTCACTGTGGGTCTTTTGTATATGGCCTTTATGATGTTGAGGTATGTTCCCTCTAGCCCTAAACAGCAGAGAATTTTTATCAAGAAAGAATGCTGTATATTTTCAAATGTTTTTCCTGCATCTATTATGAGGATCATATGGTTCTTGTTTCTTTTATTAGTGTGGTATTTCACATTGATTGATTTGCAGATGCTAAAACATCCCTGCAGCCCAGGAATAAATCCCACTTGGCTGTGGTGAATAATCCTTTTAAAGTACTTTTGGATCCTATTGGCTAGTATCTTGGTGAGAATATTTGCATCCATGTTCATTAAGGATATTGGTCTGTAATTCTCCTTTTTGGTGGGGTATTTGTCTGGTTTTGGGATCAGGGTAATTCTGGCCTCATAGAATAAGTTTGGAAGTTTTCTTTCCATTTCTATTTTTTTAAAACAGTTTCAGAAGAATAGCTATTAGTTCTTCTTTAAATGCTTGGTAGAATTCCCCTGGGTATGTTCATTTTAATTTTAGTTCATTTAATTTAGTTCATTTAATTTAGCCAGCACCAATTATTTAGAGTTTAAAGTGATCCTTTGTTGGAAAATTATAACTGCTTAATAATAATTAATAGCAAACTATAAACAATAATACTCTTTAAATTTTTTTCAACAGAGAAATAAGTAACCTCATGAAAATTGCTAAAACATAATAATGACATAAAATAATTATTTTTTAATACACATCTTATGTAACATTGCCAGATAGTTGAGAAGTGTTCATTTTATGCTGTTGTAGAAAAATGCAATGCTCCAAAATATTGTCTGTGTTATAACCACAAGAGTTAACCTGGTATTAGAGCTGTCACAGACTGACTCAGTGGAAGAGTCCAGGCTGCCAACTCCTTTGCCTGTTGGAATTGGAGCATACGTGGGATAAATGGTGAACTCTCCATTCATTAAATGTCCCTCCATTCCTTTGCCTAAAACTGTGAGCATGTATTTTAATGTTCCCTCGACCTTGCACGGTAAACTGCAAACATCTTTCATGGCATGCTAGAAGCCCATAAAGACACTGCTCTAAGTCCTGTGGTGAGAATTTTGTGTAGAGAATTATACTTGGTTCTCTGTGTTACAGTTCCCACTAACCTTAGGGAAAGAAGTTAATTGTGCTTAAGCCTCTCGAGTAATTCAGTATTAGTACTACAACAAGATGATCCTCCTGAGAGAGATAGGAACACACAGCTTAAAACAGAAGCATCTGCCTTTGCTTCTCTTGGCTTTAAATTTATGCTCAAGGTATTTTTATTAAAGTTAGAAAAACATCAATAAGCATCATTTTAAAATATCTTATGCCAAATGGCCTGAATTTTTTTCAGATTATCTTATAGCATCTGATATCATTTTTTTCTTCTAATGTCAACTTGATTCTTATTAAAAATACATCTATATGTGACATAGTTCTCATTCAAACATTTAGCTTAATAAGGGTCATCATTTCCTTATTCAGCTAAATCTCAATACCATCCAGGTCTTCAGAGAGGATTTTGTCTAGCACATTACTTTCCTAGAGCAAGACAATCCTGTAATATCCCTTAACAATCAATTAGAACTGAAACAAAGTCTGATATGGTGTTAATGGCTTCAGACTCTTAGATACTTTGAGTAAACAAGAACCTTAAAGGTTTTTCTCGTAGAATTAAATTTGAAAAGAACAGAAGATTCTTATATCTAAATGCATTAAAAAAGGATAGTAAGACTTTTGCTAATTAAAGAATATTACTAGAATTTATATTGTTCTTAATTTTTATGTATTAGACATGTTCTACATACTTAGTTCATAATTATACAAAAAGTGATATCCTCATGTAATATACTTAGAATAATGCATTTAGAACATTTAGTAGAAACTGAAAAAATGAGTTTGATTAAAAGTTTTGAAGAAATAATAGAATTAAAAATAAACCAAAGGTTCAACCAAAGTACCTTCAATATCCCAAAGTAAGAACTGTGTTACACTCCTTATCCTTGTTCCTTGTTCTTTTCCACTGTCATCTATCAATTTTTCCTGTCCCAATGCTGATTATTGGTCTAGTTCCCAAGTTATTACCCAGAAGACCCTGATTATACCATACTGATGTGATGGAAAGACCAAAAATATTTAATGAGTATCTTCTGATGTCATTTACCACGTGGTGCTTTATATACATTACCCTATAAAAACCTCAGAGTCTCACAATCATCCTACAGGGCAGAGAAATAGCATATGCTATGGTTTTAAGGCGGGAAGCAACATTGCATAATCACGGAACAGAGAAAATGCCTACGTGGCTTGGGCACAGAAAACAATTGCTTGCATATCAGAGGATGAGATTGAAGAGGTGGACAAGGCCAAATAATATAGAACACCATAGCATATGTAAATAATTTAGAACTTTATCCAAAAACAATGAGAAATCATTTGCAGAGTTTTATAATGGCTTGACATTTTTGGATTTGCCTGTTTAATACATAACTCTAGCTAAGATGTGTAGAATAAAATGGTGGGGAGAGAAGAAATGCTAAAATCCAATTGAGATCTTAGATAAGTCATAGTTTTCATGAAGAAATAACGGTATCAATCACGAGAGAAAAATTTAATGGGTCTAAGATATACTTGGGAAACATAGAAATTCTTCAGGATATTCTGTATCATAACCACCTATTTACTTGTCTCTTTTCCCCCATAAAATTAGATTTACTCATCACTGAACACCTAATGCCCAGCATACTTCCTAGCACATTGTAGCTTCTGATGAATGATTTCACCCAAGTCATGGACCAGTAACCAGAGAGACACAAGAGAGCCAACCAATGCCACTGACTGGCTGGATCACATGGTCCTGTCTCTAAGTCCTCAAGGTTATAGGCATTAGTACTTTCACTGAATGTGTTCTTTCTGACTTAAACTTTGAGTTTTAGGAACTGAAAAATATCTTTTATCCCCAAATCTATTTATTTTGAGTTTGGACTAGAGCAGAAAGAATGGCAAGCCCAAAGTATAACTTGTATTAAACACTGTGTACAACCTATCTGTAAACAATTAGATTGAAAACTGATTATTTTAACATAAAAACCTAAATATTAAGAAAAAATAGGGTGGCCAATGGATTTAAAATAATTCCATCTACTTTTTAGATAGATTGTTCAACTAATTTAGCACATTACAAGCTGTCCTAATCATTTTTCATATCATCATGAGGAAAGTTTGTTAGAAATGGCATTGCTACTAAAAAGCTGTTAGTAATAATATAAATACAAATTTAGACCAAAACAAAAAAAACAAAAAACCTCATGATTGATATTTTTCGACAATTTTCTCTAGTTTTATAACATTGGCCGAAGGCACAATTAAAAGGCATTTGAGCAAGTGCACAGAAAAGGCCTTCCAACTGGTTCTACCAGGATACAAATTCCATCATCTCTGCAATTGAAAAGTTAAGAGTATATTTTAAGCACTAAAATTGATTTATTAACTTTTCAGATTCATGTCTAGGTAATTGTGGGAAATAATTTTAATACGACAAAAGCAGAAATTGATTTTGTTGAATTTAAGGACTAAATATACCAATAAGAAACACTGTTGACTTCCTTTTTTCTAAAAAATCTGGTCTACCACTGAAAACATATCAATATTCTTATTCTTTTGAGGGCTATTATTTTCACCAGTAGTGGATTGAATCTAATTCACTTTTTCTTTTTCTTTTTCCTTTTTTTTTTTTTTTTTGAGTGTTTGTTGTGGGTCAGAGACGATGCTTGTGGTAACCAACAAATGATTCCTGTCTTTTGGAGCTCATTATTCAGTGGAAGACAATACGCCAACCAGTGTTTACAACATAGTATAAAACAAATAATAGAAACGTTTACAACCAGGCAAACCTGCACCTTCAATGGACCCAGAAATCATGTATAAGCTGTTGCAGAATATTAGCCATTTGTTATTACTTTTTTTTTAACATTTTATTTTTAAATAAGAGTGCCTGGGTGGCTCAATTGGTTAAGGGTCCAACTCTTGATTTCAGCTCAGGTCCTGATCTCATGGGTCATGAGATCAAGTTCTTTGTCAAGCTATCCACTCAGCAGGAGTCTGCTTGGATATTCTGTCTCTCTGCCCCTCCCCCTGCACTCTCTTTCTCTCTCAAATAAATAAAAATTTTTAAAAGATTTTATTTTTAAGTAATCTCTACTCCCAACGTGGGGCTCAAACTTTTAACCCCGAGATCAAGAATCACATGCTCTACTGACTGAGCCAGCCAGGCACCCCTTGGTTATTACTTTTAACAGAGAATCTATCCCAAATAGAAGCTATGTCCTATAAAAATTATAGTCTTTTCAATTTACTTAGTAACAAAGCTGGCAAATTCATCATGACCAAGTTACACTTTTTCTATCCCTCATCAGACTTTCTGTTACCTATTTATAAGATAGCAATGGTACAATTTCCATCTCCCACTGGTGCAGCAGAATGTAAAAAACGCATAGGAGAAAGGAAAAATACGATAATAGTTTTAAGTGTTGGCAGTGGATCTGGGCGACACCAATACGTCCATTGGTATTGAATCTGACAAAAGCATCAACGTATTTTGCTGTATTAACAAGTTGAGATGGATGTGTATTATGTGGGACATGATGAAATCATCCAAAGCATTCTATGCTGTCACAACAATGCTAGAGACATAGTAGGTGCTACCTATCTTCTCCTTTAAATAAATGTCATTTCTTCTTGCTTTAACATAACTGGATCATGCCCTAATATCATGACATCTAAATTGTCTAAGGCATAATTATGTGCAAATGTTTATATATGTGTGTACACACACACACACACACACATATATATATATGAGAGACTTGAGAATTTTCACATGAAATCTATGAACAGTAAAACACTCTATATACAATTGGAGAAAATAACTTCTACCCCATAATTTACTTTTGGTTTTTTTATTAGTTCCTATTTTTTAACCTATAGCAAAAATAAAATCCCTAAAGGAAATTTATTCATAAAAAAGGGACTATGTCTGTTTTATTCAAAGACTTGTATTGTTAAAATAGTTTGGTAATATCTGTAATTTTTTTTGTGTCCTGAGTTTAAATGCTTTTTTAACAGTCAAATAATGCTTGTCCAACAGCTCTCACTTTGATTCTTTCATGAAAATAAGGTGTTTTCTGATTGTACTGTGCAGTGAGCAGACAACTAAGAAAAAAAAAAGTATAACAGATGAGTCTGTGGCATTGAGTGAAACACCAGTCACTGTGCTGTGGCTAGAACTGCATAACAAAAGCAAAATGCCAGGGAGGCTTTAGAGAAAAACTTCATTACCGAATGTGGGAGAGGAAATTCAACCTTAGTAGTTGAGAATTATTTTCAGAACTACAGATGACCATCATGCAGCAAATGTCACTCATTTTTATTGTTTATTTATGCTTTCAAAAATTTATTTAAAACTCCATTAATTAATTATTCTTATACACAGTATTTGATTTATTCTTAAGAATATTTTATATTTATCATTTTGACTTTGGCTTGAGAAAATATATGTATATTATATTTATATATATTCATGTAGCATATAATACAATATAAAATGTGGGTGTGTATATATATGCATATATATACACATGAAGATGTATTTCATATTTCTGACTTCTATTCTATTTTGTTGGTTTTATTTTCCTTCTTGGAAGGAAAGAATCTTGATCAGGGTTGGCAGCATTTTTGGTGTTTCATCAAAGAATGTTGATGTGTATTTTCTTATTTGACAGAGATTGCAACTCTTATCTTCCTCATCCAGAATTCCATGAGCATTCCACAAAAGCAGTGAAAAGCTGAAAGTTGTCATTGTTGTTGTCTCTCTGCCTTTGTGTTTTGGCACTTTCGCTCTCAAATGTTATCAAATCAATACAATCTAATCAAAGTACATTGCTAGTTTGATCGTAGTTATAGATAACTTGGCACTATGCACCAGCAGATAAAAGTGTTATTATTTTGGAACACTGAAGAGTATGGTATGTGTCTGTACAATGCTTTTTATACATCTGCAAAGTTCATTTGTGTCTACATAAAAGAATTAGTCAAGAAGCCTTCATTCTCCAAAATAAAAAACATTTATACCTTGAATGTATGAAGTCTGTTTCTTGGCTTCCTATGGTTCAGAATATAACCTCATTACACTTACTAGCATGAACAAAAAGTAATTCATTTTCTTAGAGTCACTAATTATGTTAACACTAAGAACAGTCTAAAATATGAGACTTACTGTCATATTTTTTGAAGCCAAATCAATCGTTATTGCTTAAATATTTATTATTATGATGATACCATGTATGTCTTGATTTTAGGTAACAAGTTTAAAAAACACAGGGGTGCCTGGGTGGCTCAGTCGTTAAGCGTCTGCCTTTGGCTCAGGGCATGATCCCAGAGTCCTGGGATCGAGCCCCACATCAGGCTCCTCTGCTGGGAGCCTGCTTCTTCCTCTCCCACTCCCCCTGCCTGTGTTCCCTCTCTCGTTGGCTGTCTCGCTCTCTGTCAAATAAATAAATAAAATCTTTAAAAAAAAAAGTTTAAAAAACACAATCATAGATACAATTATAGCTGTCTCTATTATTTTAAAATTTTGGTCTTTATTATTCCTTATGTAATCTGACTTACATAATGTATACTTACATTATTTTTCTCTCTAGTCTCAAAAACTATACAAACTTTTTATAAATTGTTTTTCATCTAACAATACAATGTGTACATTTTCCTATGTCAATAAATAATGCTTTTAAACTATTTTAAAACCCCAAAATATTCTCCATGGAGAAATGAAATAAACTGATTAGAAAAAAATATATTCATAATATAAACATGGGCTCTACTAGTTTCTTCCTTCCTCTCTTCCCTTTTTCCTTTTTTTCTATTTTATTCATTTCTAAAAGCATGAGCATAGCGTGAAAGTCAAGAGGAACAAAAGAGTAAAACAATGAGAACTCTGCCTCATATTCCTTTCCTTCACCCCTCACTTCTCCTCCGCAGGGGTTACCACTCTTCGAACTTTCTGTCTGTCCTTTCACAGATACTATTAACATACACAAGCATCTATGTATAAAAAAGAGAATTCCTCTTATTTGGGTAAAGTAGCATAAAAATTAATAACATGGATTATAGACTAAGACTGCCCGGATTTAAAGTCAGGACGTGCCACTTCTCATCTTTTTAAACTTTGGGTCATTTATATAACATTCTGGGTCATTTTTTAATCTATAATTGGATATTATACAGGCAAATATATAGCAGAAGTAGTACAGGAGTTTATCAGGCAGTCAGCAGATAAATTATTTTCTAAATTTGGGGATCCCTTAGTATTTATCAGCATTTTAAAATTTGTATACTGTGGATTATTTGCTTATTTTTATAAAATGTTCAGTGTTGAACACTCCTTTTATCCATAATTTTATATTATCGTTCTTTTAAAAAACCTCAAATTGTTCTAAAATTCTTGATTTGTCCCTGTCCATAATTTTATATTATCGTTCTTTTAAAAAACCTCAGATTGTTCTAAAATTCTTGATTTGTCCCTTGAATACAGGGTATTCAAGCTCTGAACTTGTACCTATTAACCCCCAGTTCATAGACCCACATTTGTGACTTTTCCAGAAAATCTACATTAAGATCTCTGTAGAGAAATTTCAGTCTCCCAGAGGCGTAGAACAAAGAAAGCAATCTGGAAATCTATATGCTTTTCAAAGACTTTTGCCTCACATTCTTCTATTATCTAAATAATATAACTTATTTTTTCCTGATTTAAATCCGGTTATCTTTCGCTACTCCTTTCTGAGTCTAACTACAAACTTAATTTTCTTCTTTGCTTTGGCTTGATACTACACCCTTCAATAGAAAGAGGCTGTGAAATCTGAGAAGCTGGAAAATATGCAAATCTTGACGTGAAAAGTAGGAAAAACTCTGTTCTTAAAGTAACAAATTACGTTACAGTGAAAACACTTCACCTAAAATACATAAGTTTCACTAACATAAAATAATTAGTGGTTCTCAAACCTACCTGGGTATCAGAAACAAAGGAAATTCATGCAAACATTAACACACCTTGTCTACCTAACTCTATTGAACCAGTGACTGGAAGTTTGAGATCTCATTTTTTCTTTTTAATTTCCCCAAGACAGACAGGTACAAGTACTCCAATGTTTGTTGTGCAAATGCTGACCTAAGAGTTTCCTGCCTATACCATAGGTCAATGAATCTCTGGGATCAGCCCCTTAGTTTGCCAGCTATTTCCTGCGATCTGACTTTGTCATTAATGGAACCATGAGTTTCCTGCTTGACCCACGGGTTTAGGTGATTTTATTTGCTTTCTCTTTTCAACTCTATAATTAATACTTATTGAGAAGCTATTATTACTGGATAGCATGCAAGGAAATTTTATCATTTCCCCTCAGATCCTTAATCCAACTGTTATGGGTTGAATCGTGCCCCCCAAAAGAATATGTTGAAGGTCTAAACTGCACTCTCTTGGAATGTGACCTTATTTGGAAACAGGATTGTTGTGAATGTAATTAGTTAAGATGAGGTCATACTGGTGTAGGGTTGGCCCTTGATTCCATATGACTGGTGTTCTTATTGGAAAAGAAGAAATACAGAGATGAAGACACACAGGGAGAATGCCGTGTGACAAGAGAGACAAGATTACAGTGATAACAACCATAAGCCGAGGAACACCAAAGATTGTTGGCAAACCACCAAAAGCTAGGAGAGAAGCAAGGAAAGATTCTCCCCAACAGGTGTCACAGAGAGAGAGAGTGGCACCACTCCCCCCTTGACTTACGACCATCAATCTCCAGAACTGGGAGACACTAAATGTCAGTTGTGGTAAGCCATCCAGTTTTTGGTGCCTTGTTATGGCAGCCCGAGAAAACAAATACAAGCTTTCTGAGATAGATTATTATTTTCATTTTACCAAGGAGAAATTGGGGCTCAGAAAGCTTAAGTAAATAACCCAAATTTATCATATTGATGGTAAATAGCATTGTCTGGTGCCAAATCCAATCTAAGTATTTCTTACTACCTAAAAAATTTTTTTCAAAAAATTTTTATATAACTCCTGCAATCTACTGTGATAAAATATGATAAAAAGACATATTCTATAAAAGCTTTTGAGTGGAATCTTAGATGCATTTTTCTCTCAACAATAAATAGCATTAGAGTGGGTTTTTTTTTTTTCTTTTTTATAAGAGTGAGAGAGAAAGCACTAACATTCTCTGGTGTCTCTAATTGGATGCCATATGTTGAACTCTGTCAACCCAGTACGTCCTGCTACCCTCTGTGACACCCCTTGAAATCAATGAGAATGCTAAAATTAAATCAGACTATATGTGCAGAAAGAATCATAAAAGCTGTATAATCCAAATACTTTGCTTAATGACTGAACACGTGAAAAGCACAGTAGAACCCTATTTGTAAAAATCAATACCAGTCCTCATTTGTAGAGGCAACCTTTAATGCCTTATATGCATCATTTTTAGAAACACTCCAGCTGCAGGTTTGAAATAGAAATCAAAACACTCATGGGATTGTTTTGCTATGTATGAATGCAGATACAAAATGATATTTAGAAAGAAAAAAATGAAAGTATATAGTTCAACAAAATGAGTTTCAAAGAACATTCTATTTCACTAGTTTCATTCGGTAAAACTCATTTATAAGATAGACACCCTTCAAATGGGACTACTTTGGGGACAACTTTAGGGTTTCAATAATTACATGTGGATGTCAATAATGTTATAATAAAATTCCTGTATATGAAAAATGCTTAATATAATTAACAGTGGCGATATTCAAATATTTCTGATTTCATTTTTATTTATATTTGATAGAGTAAATTGGACACATAATTTAGCAGTATTACTAATCTGTATTCTGGGCAGTCCACTGAATATTGAAAGCTTCCTAAAATAACCCAAATACATTTAGTGCCTTGATCACATATCATATTCTGAGAGAAAATGCAGTCCTATGGATAATATAATTGTCAAAAGAAAATTTGTGATACAAGCACCTCATTTTAATTTCATTTTCTGATATATTTCTAACACTCTTCAGTAAAAACTTTGTACCTTCCAGAAATGAATCTTCTCAATTTTTATTTAATAGATTCTAAAATGAAAAATGCCAAGTGGAACAACACAAAGTTGCAAGTGCATGTAGAAAGATCAGTGGCACTCAGGGAGCTTTTTAGAGGTCAGCTGGATTAACCATATGCAGTACGTGAATATTGCTCAAGTTATGTTCAGCCTTATTTTCCTACCCTATGACTTACTAGGAGAATGGTAACATATTCAAACTAAAAGTAACCCAGTTAATGTTCAAACTAGAGAACAAATTTAATGGACTGTATCCTTTTCACTGAAAGGAAGAAATAATGTGACATAATTATATGTTATGATCTCATGGAAAATGGCCCAATTGCAGACCTGTTTCACAGTACATTGTCTAAGGAAACAGATTTTTCCCCTGTGAGTTTTGAATGCATGCATACTGTTACATATCCTTGTCAGGTGGAGATCTTTTGCAGTGCTTGTTTTCTCTTTGGTTTTGAAACCAATCAAAGCAACCCATAATTGTGCCCAAGGGTTTATTATCAAATTCTTTGGACCTGGACCAGCCCTTTTCGGTCTAAACCAGCTTATGTAACATATTTTTATTTATTTATTTTTATTTTTTAATTTTTATTTTATTTTATTTTTTTAAAGATTTTATTTATTTATTTGACAGAGATAGAGACAGCCAGCGAGAGAGGGAACACAAGCAGGGGGAGTGGGAGAGGAAGAAGCAAGCTCATAGCGGAGGAGCCTGATGTGGGGCTCGATCCCAGAACGCCGGGATCACGCCCTGAGCCGAAGGCAGACGCTTAACTGCTGTGCCACCCAGGCGCCCCTATGTAACATATTTTTAATTCAACGTTGGTTAAGTGACCTCAGGCCAAGTTGAGAGTCATGTTGATATCAGCAGTGTGGGCGAAACTCTTGGCCTTTCTGGTTGAGGCTGATTCTAAATTTAAAGGATGTTTTTGCATTCATAAATTAGTAGACATCTCTTTATGTGGAGGTATAATATGTTAAAAGAGTATCTAAATTGTCATAAGATATTATTAATTTAATCTTGGAGGTTGAGAATTATTTCTGTAAATGTCTACGGTCTATAAGCTTATTAAAGAGAAGACATATTTGTCAATAGTTTCCTTTAAAGGGATCCACATATTTGGCATATGTGTGTGTCAGTGGTTTGCTCTAGGAATTGCTAAACTGAGCATAGGGCCAAATTTATGATGGCTGGGATTCTCTATCACCACATTCAGTGGTGATAATGCTTCAAGGAGAGGACAATGATGGATCTTAAGCAGAAGGCTGCAGAGGACATTATTATTATAGAGTTATTATTATTTCACTATTATAGGGACATTGTTATTACAGGGTTATTACTATTTCACTAACTTCTATACCACTTGGTCCATTTCCTAATTGTAAATTGGTGATATGAAGTAGATGTTTCAGGAATGGTTGGGAGACAAGGTTTTTCGTTGTTGTTGTTATTTTTTCTTTAAAAATTTTTACTTTGTGTTTTAATTTGTACTCATATTCTTTGTGCATTCTCATTTATGTTCGTATTCAAGTTTCTTAACATCCCTATATAAATCAAAATACATAGCCTAATAAAGTTTTGTCACCATATTGCCAATGAATTTGAGTGTATTTCTGAGAGTTGTATTTTATCTATATCAAGCTTCCTTAATAAAGGTAACAATTTACTCATTATCATTGGTCAAAAAATTTCACCTCTCAAGAGATGCTCATTTGTGATACCGCAAGTACATAGTGTTTTCATGAATTTTCTAGTGCCCCAGTATCTGAATTCACACATGCAAACGAAGTATGACTTTCACATTGTATTATCTTTGACGTGAAATAATATGGACATAAAAACATTTATTTATTTATTTATTTATTTATTTATTTATTTATTAGATTTTATTTATTTATTTGAGAGAGAGAGGGCACAAATGGTGGGGAGGAGCAGAGGGAGAGGGAGAGTCAAGGAAGAGGGAGAGGCAGAGGGAGAGGGCGGAAACAGACTCCCTGCTGAGCAGGGAGCCTGACCTGGGGCTCAATCCCAGTGCCCCAAGATCATGACCTGAGCCAAAGGCAGATGCTTAACAGACTGAGTCAACCAGGTATACCAACACAAAAACATTTAAAACAATTTCAGGTCATCTAGAGTTTTTAAAATTTGCTTTTTGTTTTGTTTGTTTGTTTGTTTTAAAGATTTTATTTATTTATTCGACAGAGACAGCCAGGGAGAGAGGGAACACAAGCAGGGGGAGTGGGAGAGGAAGAAGCAGGCTCATAGCGGAGGAGCCTGATGTGGGGCTCGATCCCATAACGCAAGGATCACGCCCTAAGCAGAAGGCAGACACTTAACCGCTGTGCCACCCAGGCGCCCCTGCTTTTTGTTTTTAACAGTGATAATTCCATACAGCTTTATCTAGTCAAAGAGCTCTAGATACCACAAGTTCTGTATGCTTGGTTGACCTTGGGAAGTCACATAACCTCATTGTGTCTTGATTTTCTTAGGTATGAAGTGAGGTTATTAATTGTACCTATTTGTAATGCTATAGAAATGCCAGATTTTATTATTAAAATGGAGATGATGAAAAAAATAGTCTCCTCTCTAAGCTCCCACCAATTCCTATTTTTCAAAGGCAGGTATTTTTTATGTTTTTGTTTGCTTCTTTTGTTATCTTAGTATTTCTAAATAACATGCAGAATGTGCTGTTTAATTGTAGGGTTTGGGATTTTACCAATTGACTTCCTATCAGGAAAGAGGAGTATTTATGTCCCTTTTATGATTGCTCTGCTGCACACACACACACACACACACACACACACACTCAATCACAGTGTAACATAGCTCTACCACAGTTTGGTTCAGATCAGCATCCAATGTAGTTACATTGTAAATATTCAGAGCTCAGTCCCGTAGCAAATAAGATTACATTTCTTCTTCTATACGACTTGCCCCTTTGCTTGGAATAAATGGTTATCTTTTTGTTTGTTCTGTTTTGTTTTCCATTTGCTGAGTTTCTAAGTAACTATGATTAATTTATACAAAACTCTCTGCTAGAAAATACTTGTAAATATGTTAAGAAAAATGGAATTACCAACTAAGCGTTGCTCACTTTAGATTTGATGTACAGGTGTTCTTGTCCCACTTTTAGAGTGGGGCTTTTTTTTTTTTCTTCTCTTTAATTTCCCTGTTTCTGGATGACATTTTGGTTTTAATTCTTCATTTTGAGGAAGTATTTCCAGTAGTTTCTTAGGAAGTATGACTGGCAAATCAATTTTTGGAGACCATGCATACCTGACAAAGTCTTTAAAGTCTTTACTACAATATTTGAGTGATAGAGTATAGAATTCTACTTGACAATTTTTTGGGAAGGAAGTTACTGTGCACGACCGTGCCTAAGGAGTGGGGAATTACATTCCACCTGCATGGGGGAATCCTATCTATATGAATTATTTGAAATTCTTCTGCATGAGAGTTTTGACTCTTCTCCCTATTCAAGTGTTTATTTATTCATTTATCTGAGATTTCTTACAGTGGCTGCTATGTCCTTTTGACATACTCCCATCACTGTTTTTGTTTATTTATTATTTGTCTGGTTGTAGCACATCTTTATTTTGGGGGCACTAACAGATACCCCAGGCTCATCTTCTATTTTCTCCCCAATCCTAGAATCAGTCATTTCTTCAATAAACTCTGGTTCCTTTTATTGGAGAACAGCATTAAACATTAAGTTTTGGGTCCTAGGGTGTTACTGAGCTGTCATTTCTTCTAGGCCCTCTCAGCTGACAAACCAAGGTATACCAGCTATACACAAATATACTATGTATACACACATATCCATATAGAGATTGTTTTACCCCCCTCCCCCTGCTTATGTGTAATACATAACTCTAATAGTGAGAACTCTGACTCATTGTATCTACCACCCAGTGACTTAACTGCTCTGTTCATGTATAGCAGTATTAGACTTGTTAATTCGACTCCCATGGGAAATGACTTTATTAAATAGACTATAGGTTCATGTAGTTTCTTTTGCCTTGAGGTGTACAAACTATACATTTTCAAAGTTACTTTCTTCAGCCTTCTTTGATGAAGTTGTTTCATATATTTGCAATACAGTTACATTGGTTTTCATATTTTGCATTCCACACTGGATTGTCAGACCTCCTAAATGGTGCTTTAAAATTAGAATTCATTAAGGTTCCTTTTTTTCCAACGGATTTTGACAGGTGCATTGTACCATGTATCCAAAATGACAGTATCACACAGATACTAAAAATAAAATAAAATTTAAAAGTCCCTTATGCTTCACTTATTCAGTTCTTCCTTCCCAGCCCAAACCCCTGGCAACCCCTCGTCTTATGGGTTGTTATTGTTTTCCAGAATTTCATATAATTGGAGTCGTCTAGCCTGTAAACTTTCAGACTGGTTCCTGTCACTTCTGTGTTTTCTTCTAGAATTTTTATAGTTTTTAATTTTACCTTCCAGGCTATTATCCATTTTGAGTTAATTTTAATGACAGATACATCCATGTCTAGATTCATTTCATGTGTGTGTATTGCATATGGATGTCCAATTTTCCAGCACTATTTATTGAAACAACTATTCTTTCTCCATTGAATTACTTTTGCTTCTTTGTCTTAAAATTGGTTGACTGTGTGCATCTGCTTCTGGAATCTCCATTTTTTTCCCCACTGATACATTTTCTATCCTTAGGCCAATACCACACTGTCTCAATTATTGTGTTTTACTGAAAGTCTTGACATCAGGAAGTGCTTGTTTTCCAAGTTTGTTCATCAGCATTTTGTTGGCTATCTTGAATCATTTGTCTTTCTATATAAACTTTAGAATCAGATCGTCAATATCCACAAAATAGGTTGCTGTGATTTTAATTGGATCGTATTGATCTATACAGTAAATTGGAAAGAATTGACATCTCAGCAATAATGAATTTTTCACTCAATGAACACAAAACAGTTCTTTGTTTATTGGATTTTTTTTAAATTTCTTTCATCAGTTCTGCAGTTTTCCACATAGATTCTTTACATTTTGTGTTAGACTCATACCTAAGCATTTCATTTTTGGGTCCTATTGGAAATAATCTTGAGTTTTAATGTCAAATTCGAAGTTTTCATTGCTGGTGTATAGCAAGGCAATTCATTTTTTAAAAAAATATTTTTGCATATTACTCCACTCTCTTTCTGCTTTCATGGTTTCTTACAAGAAATCCAACGTCATTCTCATTCTCATGTCTTTATAAATAAGGTGTTTGTTTTCTTTATTCCTTTCTGTTTTCCTTTAAGATCTTCTCTGTTTTTAGGGCACCTGAGTGGCTCAGTCATTAAGCCTCTGCCTTCGGCTCAGGGCGTGATCCCGGCGTTCTGGGATCGAGCCCCACATCAGGCTCCTCCACTATGAGCCTGCTTCTTCCTCTCCCACTCCCCCTGCTTGTGTTCCCTCTCTCACTGGCTGTCTCTCTCTCTGTCAAATAAATAAATAAAATCTCTGAAAAAAAGGTTTTCTCTGTTTTTTATTTTTTTATTTTGGCAGTTTGAGTGTATGTGCCTAGGTTTACTTATTTTTGGTATTTATTGATATTTGGCATTTTTCCTGCTTGGTGTTTTCTGAGTTTTCTAGGTCTGTGGTTTCTTGTTCATCATTAATATTAGAAACTTCTTAGCAATAATTGTTTCAAATACTCCTTCAGCTGTATTGTTTCTTCTCTTTCTGGTTCCATTTAAAAGACTTTTTCGTCTTTTACATGGTCCTGCAGTTCTTAGACAGCCTGTTCTGTTCCTTTCATTCCTTTTTTGCTCTTTGCCTTTGCTGTGACTTACCTAGAAGCTCATTGATTCTGACTCTGTCTTCAAATGTGTCCAGGCTACTGATCAGCCAATCAAAGGAATTCTTCATTTCTGTTATAGTTTTATTACTATTATTAATTATTATCACTATTATTTCTACTATTTCCTTTAGATTCTTCCTTAGAGTTTCTCTTTCTCTGTCTACATTGCTCATTCATTTGTACATGTTGTCCATTTTCTTTCTGTTAGAATTCAACACATAAACCATAGATATTTAAAATTCTTTGATAATTCCACATCATGCCTGATGTTCCCATGTTATATCTGAGCCAGTTTCTGATGCTCGTGTTGTCTCTTCGGACTGTGCATTTCCTTACTGTTCAGCATGCAATTTTTTGTAATTTTGTTGTTGTTTTATTAAAAGCTGGAAATGATGCATCTCATAATAGGAACTGAGGCAAACGGGGTTTTAGTATATAATTGAGTCGTAATTGGCTAAAACTTGGGCTATATTTAATGTTTGCTGTAGTCGTAGATGGCAGAGACTTCAATTTCCTCTAGTGTCCTTGTTTATGTCTCCCCTATGAGTTTTGGTTTTCTCTAAGAACTCCTTCTTAATAGAGTCTGTGCCTTGTGGCTTTTTCAGCTGTAATCCACAATTATTACACTGGAGACTTTCTGGTGTGATGGCCAAGTGTTGGAGAAGGAAAGCATTCCATAATTTTATGATGAAATCTTAGTGTTTTGGTGGCCTCTGTCCTTGGGTTGTGACATTCACAAGTATTTCTTAACTTTTTTTTTCCCTTCAGGTGAGAAAGGAAGTCTGGAGTGTTTAGAGCTGGACAATAGTCCTTTCTCCAGGTCTAATATGGCTCTAGTAAAATCTTTCCCTGTGAAAGGTGGGCTTTTGTTATGGAGATCATACGGGGCAGATTTTTAAATGGTTACATTCCAGGGTGCCTAGGTGGCTCAGCCAGGTAAGCATCAACTCTTGATTTCAGCTCAGGTCATGATCTCAGGGTCATGAGATCAAGCCTTGTGTCGTGTCAGGCTCCCCACTCAGTGGGGAATCTGCTTGGGATTCTGTTTCTCCCTCTCCCTCTCCCTCTGTGCCTTCCCCTGCTCATGCTCTCTCTCTCTCAAATAAATAATAAATCTTTAAAAATATTGGTTACATTCCTCTCCCTCTTGCCTGAAATATGAAGGGACATTCCTCATATCCTTACTGTGAGGACCTGGTGGGGTTCCTCGAAGTAAAGCCAACAGAAATGTGTTGCCCCCCTGAGACTGGGCTCCAGGCTATGTCTTATCTGAGTTTGGTTCTGATGATGCTTTGTTCCTTTGGATGGAATGTTTTCTTGCTTTTTAGCATGCCATGTAAATCTTTTTTTTTTTTTGAAAGTAGAAGCGTTGTCTTGCGTAATAGAAGCCGATGCAAATATACTGTTAGTGTGAGGACTTACGCGTCTGACTAGGAGTTGGGCCATGTTAAATGTTGGCTGAAGCCGTAGCTGCCAGGGGCAGTTTCCCTGCAGTCCTTGCTTTTCTCTCTTCTTTTGACTTATGAGTTCTCCTCCTTAGAGAAAGTCTGCCTCTTGCATCTCTGTCAGCAGCGATCTGTGCCATCACATGGAACCCTGTTAGCATGGTGCTAAGGTGTGAGGCGGGGAAATGTTCTAGAATCTTGTGATTAAATCTCAGTCTTTCCATGCACCTGTGTCTCCGATTGGGACTTTCACATGTGTTTCTGCCCTTTCCCCAAGTAGAGAAAGGAATGCTAGAGAGGGCTGGGGTGTGAGGAAATCCCTTCCCCTCCTGGAGTAAAACTCTGATAAAGTCTTTGTTCTAAAGAGTAGGCCTTTTAAATAGAGCATATCCTGGGCATATTTCACAATGATTACTTTTACTGTCTCCCTGCCAAAGTTTCAAGAGGATTGTTCTGGATCTTCACTGAGAGATCTGATAAAGGCTTCTATATCCAGTAATTTATCAAAATGACCATTTTACTATTTCTACCATTTTGTAGCTCCAGCGGCTTCTGCTCTAGGTAATCAAATATTGGCTATGACTGAATTTGCTTCTCTTTTCCAAATTTCAGGGTGTCAATTTACTTTTGCAACCTTAGTTTTCTGATGGTCCAAGAAAGGTGATTGATTGTTTTTGTTTGTTCAAAGCTTTATTTTTATAACAACAAGAGGGAAGACTTTCAAGGTCTTTACCTGTCAGAATTGAAAGGGAAATCTCTTTGACATATTATTTCTTATTGTATTATATTCATTTCTTTCTATGCCTCATTCTGCAATTCTTTTTTTTTTTTGGAACATAATACGATTCAACAATTCTCTCTTCTAATTTGTCTAAGCTACCATTTAAGTCCATTTTGTGTTTTATGGTAGCTTTTGTTTCTCATTGTCTTTGTTTTATCTCTCTTTTTCCCTGAAATCTTCCATCTTGTCACTTAAATATCTGAAACATATAAATCACATTTATTTGAAAGTCAGTATATGACATCTTTAATATCTGGATAATCTTTGCTCCCATCACTATCATTTGTTTTCTCTATTTGTTATCAATTATTGTTATTTTTACATATCTTGATTGAATGCCAGGCATTGAGTTGCTATTTTTTTTTTAATCATGACAATTTGAGTCTCTTAATTATATTACCTCCCTTCAGATTTAATTTACTCTTGTTGATTTTTGGAGGTCGATTAGGCACAGAAAATCTTTAACCAATTAGGGATTGAGATGACTGGAGAATGTGCTTCAGTCTTTGTGATTGCCAGCTCTCCTTTACCACTAATACTTTTTTCCTCCAAAGCCTTAACTGTCACCGTTGTCCTACTTGTCATATACAGAACTCCAATTGTTTGGCTCCAGCCAATGAGACCAAAGAGCTCTGGCGCATTTTTGCCTCTCATTTTTGCCTATTTTAGATTTGACACGTACCTCAAGGGAAAAGGCAAACCTTGTCTAGGTTTCCATTCTTTCTGTGACCGAATTACCTCACATCTTTGCTGTCTTCTGAGCTTCAATCAGATGATTTTGATATATTTTTTTCAAATATAAATTTTCTGGTTGTCCTCATTGGGAGAGATGATCTCAGATAAGCTCTTTTTCCACTGCCAGGAGCAGAAATACTGTAGTAATTTGCACGAGCTGTTTGTCTAACAGTTTTATTCAGTAAAAAATATACATAAATAAAATAATATGCAAAAATGATTGCGGATAAAATTATAAACTGTAGTCAAAATAAAGAATTTTGAAAACAGAAATTGATGCAATATAAATATCAATAGAGAAAAAGTTGTTTAAAGTATCATCAGGCTTTGAGGTCTACAAATATCTAAAGTATCCAAGTGTCCATCAGCTTCACTGACAAAACCCATTTTGTTAATGTGGAAGTTATGTGAAAACTAGGACACCGCTATTGTTGAATAGCACAAAAATATTTTTAGAGGCCTTGGATGTGACTTTAACAATTCACCTTTTTTTTTTTTTTAACTTGGACATTTTCATTTTTCTAGGACATTTATCATTTGGTTTTCAAAGCAACTATGATCCCGTCTTAAAAATTTCTCCTGGAAATAATAGTTCTAAGAAGTTCTGAGAATAGCTAACCAAAGTGTTCAAAAATGAAGGAAATTGGGCTCCCTTCATGTAAATGTTTGCATGTGACATATTTTTATATTATTAGAAAACTGTATAATTTAAGCCATTAGGTTTGCAACAATATATCCTGAGGAATATAATCTCATCTGTTTTCAGGCCACGTAAATGATGATAATTACAATGTGAATGACAGTACAATCATAATCATAGAAGTCAGAGCCGGCTCCTAATATCCCAAAGCTCTTTTCCCCACTGTTCTGACAATGGTGTGCATCTTTTTGAGAACAAAGTAGATATTTTTCTTGGCTAATGCCTAAATATTAAATCACAAAATAAGTGTAGATGCCCTGTTAGCATATGGTATTATGTGACTAGTATCTATTATAAATGAAAAATTTTGACCATTGCATTGATTTCTGCCATTTCCTCTGCTTCTTTTTCCTTTAACAATGTCCCCAGCCCGCCCTTTCCCTGCCGTTGTCAATGATAGTAATTTGTTTTTGATGCTTTAAGCAAAGATAGCATTGGTCAGGATTATTCATGTTCTTTCTCTTTGACTATCCAACTGACAAAAGTCTTCATCTCAGAAGACTGATATTAGAGGAATGTCCCAAGTTGCTTTCATGACACAAAACATAACTTTTTCTAATTTGTAGCAGTTTTCACTAGTTATCAACAATTACCCTTCTGTTCATATTTATGCATATAACTTCTATCCTCTACTTATTTGAATTAATAGATTAAACGAAAAAGTATACTTTGTATTAAATGCAACATGTTTTTTCTACCTCCAGTTATTATGTCTTTCTACCTTGTTAACTATGGTTCATTGTGGACACAGAAATATGCATCACTGTGTTACTTTAAAAAACTGTGTAGCCTACACAATTCCAAAACAGTATTTATACAACTTAAAAAAGTTATAGCTACATCAAACCAAAAAGTCATAGTGAAAATTAAAATTTGTGAACTAAATATCAAAGAGGAGAGGAAGAGAGTAACAATGAATGCAAATTTACTTGAATACTTATGCTAAGAAAAAAGAATTTATTCTGAATCTTTTAGCAGCCAAACACAAGAATAAAACACAATATACTACAGAGTTTTAATTATCTCACAAAAAGTATACATCTCTAATGGTGGGCTCATTTTTTCTTCCCAGCTCTGAGTTCTGAGAAGAATGGGATGACCTACTTTGTATTCTGAACATCAACCATATATCAAAAATGATCCATATTACCTATTTTGTTTACAAAAATGCCCTGAAATTTTAGATACCTGACAATTCTTAAATGAACCTTCAATAAATGTTGAATGTGTAGTATTATAATAATCCTGTATAGGTAATCATGGAAGTTAGAAGGGGATATACTATCCAGGAGCGGAGTTTTGTAATGATTCAATATTGAAGTGTGACAACGTATGTCTAAATACTGACATAGAACTATTTCTGCTGAGTTTGATAGTGGAGATAACAGACAATTCAAAACTGAGGTGCCAAAGGAGACTTGATGGACAGATATTATGTTTCTTTAAATGAAAGAGGATATATAATAGATACACAGGACGAAAATACTATTTTAAAAATATTCCAGTTTATGAATGTGAAAACAGCTATCATTTCACCAACAGAAGGCAATAATACCCCTGCACAGAGGGGAGTTGCAGTGATACCTGGGGATATGAGCAATTTTTTCCCTAAAAACTCTGCTCTGAGAGTATATTTTCTTATAGTCATGATATTCCAAATCTTGCATTTAAGTTAATTTGTTACATTGTGGGTTCTTTTAGAATTTTGGCGTATGAAGCAACACTAATTTTTGCAGCTTTTTCCCCTCCAATTCCTGGCCCTGAAGTACAATTGGCAGAAAACCAAGAATCATGAGCTAATTTTAAAAGAAATTGATACTTCTGAATTCCTTCCAATAATAGTTCTATAAATCCTGAATAAAGAACTGGAGTATTCTAATCTTTCAGCAGTTCCCGTTCTGCCTCCTTCAGGAGAAGGTTTTTGCATTCAGAGGACATTTCTTTAGTAACCACAAAGGAAGAAGCAGGAAAGCTGTGGGAAGCCAGAAGAGAAATGTCTATGAGTTTAGAAGTTGCTTGAACACTGGCAGTTTTGCCCTATTTAGCTGTAGAGGCTACAGGTATGACTTAGGAGCCTAAAATCTAAGAGCAGAATTTAAGAATTGTGTTGCATAGACAAGCAATGGTAAAGATAGTCAAACACAGTTACATGCGTGGAGCTCAGGTTCACTCGATTTCAGAGAGGGATCTGAACATCATAACCACTGGAGGCTTAAAATTTACAGTTAAGTATGAGCAGAAGCTTTGCATGAAAACAAACAAAAAGTCCAAGGTTAGGTCAAGAGCAGAAATTTAAATTGAACAGCTTGGAGGAGCATTTTTTGAGCTGAGGTCAGAAGCTGAGATGGGAAAGATAAAATTAAGGAAGTAAGGAGCTGAGAAGTAAAGCTCATGAAATGTTGGTTAGAGACCTATAGTTTTTGAAAGTTTCAGTTTTAGGTTTTTTTTTTTTTTAACTTATTTATTTGACAGAGAGAGAGAGAGAGACAGAATGTGCGAACACAAGCAGGGGGAGTGGGAGAGGAAGAAGTGGAGGAGCCTGATGTGGGGCTTGATCCCAGAACGCTGGGATCAGGCCCTGAGCCGAAGGCAAATGCTTAATGACTGAGCCACCCAGGCGCCCCTCAGTCTTAGATTCTTGTTTCAGGTCTATAACTATGGCAACTGGGGTGGCTGGGGTTTTCTGTCATTTTTTAATTCTAAGCCTGAGACTTCTTTGGTCTACTTTATCTGTCTTCCGCTCATTTATCAATTCATAATCAAAAATCTCTTTCTATTGTAAGTTGATCCCATCTAGCTTAGGATATTAATAAATAAATTTATGCCAACACTGCAGCTTCCTGGTGCTCCGTAGGGGAAGAAGCATCTTTGGGTGAACGTTCTTTTCAAATCTGATCTGTTCTGTCACCCATTTTTAATGTTAAATAGTTAAACATTTGGACTGAACATTTCCCCTGTATTTCTTCCAAGGGCTTGGTAACATTATAGGAATCTTTACCTGGAACTCAATGGACGTTGATAAAATCCCACCAATAATTGATGCTTTTCAAATGGGACGATTGCTTAAAAATGATCACTTTGACTCATCGTCATTGAAAACTTCTTCAAAAAAGAGAAACAACCAAGACTATGGTTCTAATTGTGACTATCTTAATTAGATTCACCTAAAAATCTTTTAAAAATACTAGTTGAATAATATTGGAGCTCAAAGTTATTTTAAAAGTCACAGTTAAAAGGTAAGCTGGAAATGACAAAGCTTGTTTTTATTTCATTAGTTAGGACTTTCAGTTAAGATGTGAATTCTTTTTTTTTTTTGTCTCATATCTTTAACTCAAAGGGCTACACTTGTAGAGTTCTATCTTGAATTGATAGATAATGGATTTTGACTGTTTACATCTTAATGCATACATAATACTAAGTATTTCACTATGCATTATTGTAAAAGTGTCATTAAATCAGACTGATGTTATTCTAACTCTACTCTTCCTTCTTGTTGCTTTTGACTACTTTTTCTATGTCTACAGGACTAAGGTAAGTCTCACAATCCCAAGCAAAAGCGAAAAAAATAAATAAATAAAAGCTCTCTTACACACTAATATTTTCTAAAATAAGATAAAAAGTTAATATCACCTTAGTACTTAAAATACTCTAGACAATCATCATTTCACAAATAATAGATCCCAACATCTTTGTCGGTTACATCAATGATAATGCTTATTCTTGTTCACCAGTACTGAAAAGATGTTGACAATAAGGATACAATTAGTATAATGGTAACGTTTTTCATTCCTAAATATACCAATGAGATCTCCTGACCCTCATTTGTTCTATTGTGTTGATAATTTAGAAGAAATTGGTGCCATTGTAGCATACTGTCAATGGATAGAGGCCTATGGCAATTTTCTCATAGATATTTATATGAACACTGCCTGTTCTGTTTTACCAGCAAGAATTGTATAATTGATAAATGTCTGTATTTTTAACTCATTGGAATACTTTTAATGTGAAGTAACCTTTGACATAGATTTCCAATTCCCCTGGAATGTGCTTTAAAAATAACTAAAAGAATTAATGACTTCTTGTAGCTTTTACCAAGCAGGGTGTTGCTGGTGTCTCTTGAAAAGCGATCTTTTCAAGATGATTAAAACAAATTATGGCTCTACAAAAAAATAGTGATGCAAACAGAAAATGAAATAAAAGATTGCTTTAAAGAAATAATAATTTCTCATTGTGATGGGTATATTAGATCATAGAAATAAGAAACAAGTATCCATTCTAATAATATTCTAGAAACTTTTCTTCTTTTACTGATTTCCATGCAAAGAACATTTTATTTGATAAATTTTGAGTCATGTTGACTATAGCTTGCGATTATATTGCTCTTTTATTTAAAACACTTTGACATATTCCTTTTTATTGTACTATCTATTATAGACTCCATTCACATCCTAACATAATAAATGAGGCTATCAAACAAGACTCCCATTATTTTAATTATTTGGACTACTAAAAAGGCATTTTAAAGACTGCTCCAAATAACACTGTCAGGTGTTTGGAATTGTTCAATATAAGACAGTTGTCTGTGATGTGACAGCAAAGAGGATGTCAAAGAGTTCACATCCTTGTTGATGCCACAATATAGAAATTTATAAGGATAAATTGACCTGATTTACCCAAGACTTATCAGTTTAATATAAATAACTGTATGTGTTTCATATTTTTCTTAAATAACTTCTGATAACTGACTTTCCTGATTAATCAACACTATGTTTGTTTCATAATGGATACTAAAAACAAGACTCATTGCTTGTAATGCTTGACTAGTCTTTATCCTAGTAAACCCATATATATTTGATTCAACCATTTTAGTTTTATGATTTCCTAGTTGTGCTTGTTTTTAAGCTGTTGACATTGGTTGTTCGTTTTATGCAATTATATATATATATGCCCTATATAAAATATATATTTAAGTATTTAATAAATTTATTTCCCTTTCTTCTTTACACGTCATTGTTTCTTTCTCTCAAAATGCCTAGAATAATGAACAGAATATAAAAGTAAGAAAAAAATGAAATTATAATCCCCACTTTTTTTTTTAGTTTCAGAGGTAGAGTTTAGTGATTCGTCAGTTGCATATGCCCATCTCCCAATTACCCTATCCCTTCACCCACCTCCCCTCCAGCAACCCTCAGTATATTATATTTATATATTATATTAATGTATATATTATAGCATACAACATATATTATATATTATTTAATATAACATATCACTATATAATTAAAGTTAATATATATTTAAAATTTCAAGACAAAACATAGGTAAAAAAACACATTTGAATATTATTACAGAGAAGCTAGGTTCCATTATTTCAGACAATGCAACTTGACTATGGTCACACTCTTACAAACCAAGCTGAGACAATATCCTGAATCTTTTTATTTCTACTCCAAACTTTGTCCCATTAAATTATACTGCTGTTCCATCATTGTAATTGAGGGTGGAAATGACTGATCTACTTGTCTCATGAAATTGCATAGTTGAATAAACTTCCAAAACTTTTAACGTTTTTGCAATTCTCACAGCTTTTCTCATCATACTTCTTCCATAATTTTGCTAAAAGACATTGGTATATTCAGTCAGTAAATTTTGTGATATTTGTCTAGTAGGAAGTAAATTGGATTATTTCCTATAAAACACAGGCCTTTATAGTGTATACGTGCATATTTGTGCTCATATATGTGTAGATATCATCTACCTATATCCACTTATATGTTTTACATAAGGCATTTGCCAATAATGGTATAGATAATGATAGATACAATGAGCGGTAAGAAGGAAAATCGATATGATTTGTTAAAGTTTCAAGAAAAGTTACCTCATATTTGGAGTGAAATATATTTACTTTCAGTCAGGTGCAGTGTTTAAACCTCATTTATTTATTGTAAATCAATATGGTAATTTAGACAAAAATTTAAAAGGTAATTTTATGTATGTTTTATACCTTCTATGAACCAGCGTTTTGCTGGGTGCTCAGATTACAGGTAGATGGTACATGAATCCTACCCTTGAAATGCTGATATTGTGCTGAAGAAGATAAACATATAGCATTATAACAATGCCTACAATATGTTAAAATAATAAAAGTTTGTACAATGTGTTTATGGCAGTACTTTGCATCAGCTATGGGAAATTTGCCTAGTCACTGGCATGGTTTTTGAGTGTTTTCTCTTGTTTTATACTGTAACTCATTTTCAGATACATTAAAATGCAAAAAATAACTTGCAAATTTGGAAAAACAAGAACTGTATTGAAAAAATGCAAATATACTGTTTTAATGTATACATTTTTACTATAGAGAAATAAAAGATCTATGAAATTAAGTCTACAATCAGCAAGTTAAATTTGCTGCATTCTGTGTTAAATAACCTTGTTCATTTGTATATTATTAGATACGTTTTATTTCAAAAATGACAGGTTTCTAGGAGTTTTAAAATTTTAACAGAAAAAGTTAAGACGGATTTCATAAAACAACTTATATTCCTTAACTTATATTCATATTACCATATATATTACCATATACCTCAAGTAAATAATCACACAATACCAACATTGTTCCCTGATTAACATATGCAATTTAGTATTTTACATAGAATAAAACATAAGTTTAGGGAAATTGGATTAAGTGTTCAGAGGTATGTTCAATGCACCGAAAAGCTAATACTGGATTATATATTCTAATGTGATATAATTTGTCCTCACTGTTAAAATGTATAATTCTGGCCAAAGTGGTTAATGCTTGAGCTCATAATATATTGCAGTAAATCCTGAATTAATAAGAGAATCTTTCTCCATATTACCTTTAAACATGTTAAATAAATCTCTCCTTTGTTGTTCTTTGGATTGAGAAATTTTCATTGACCATATTATATTATAATGCTCAATTTCTTATTAGCTTTAACTTTTCCCAAAATACTCTGCCTAAAGCTGGAATGTTCTGTTAAACTAAATAAAGCCTTTACCGAAAAAGCATTAGAAAATTATAAAGCAATCCAACAAAATTATTTTGACTATAGGCTTACTTTTATAATGGAGTCTTTATTTTAAAAAATGCTTTCTTCTTTTCATGTAAAGATATGTTTCAAATATATCATTGAATCATTTTCAATTACAGACTATGGCATAATATGCATTTGAATTTTGCATGGCTAGCCTACTATTTCTGAAAAAGCTTCTGTCGTCCATGCCCTTACCTGAAAAGAAGGATCTAGAAAGCTTTGCAGTAACTGATTCACTCTTTATCCATTTTGTTGTCTCTTTCAGAAGAGATTTTAAGAAGGATAGTTTATGTAGAAATAGATCAGTTCATAAAATGTTGGAAAAGGTGATGAAATGAGTATGAGATTCAGATGATGCTCCATTTTGTTATTTCTAATATTTTTCTTAATGACAACGGGAATCATGCTATATATTTGAGGTTGAGTGAAAATACTAAAGTGTAGGAAATATTATGTTTTATGTAATTTAGCATCTGTACAAGTGATTATATACATAAATTCCTATATATTATTTATTATATTTGCCTTTTGAAAATGTCCCTGAATATCCCATGTCCTTTGAAATCTGCATGCATTTGCTTTGCTCTTACTTAATCCTATATTAATTTTTCTTCTTGTCTTTCCATTAAGATTCAACAAATTTTTCAACATTCACCTCAGATATCAGCCTCATCTGAAGTTTCCATTGACCTCTACCGATATTAATTTTTCCATGACTCAATTTCTCCTGAATTTTAAAAATATCTCTGTCACAAAATTTATATAGATCTTGGTTCAGGAGCCTGTTTTCCTTACCATATTTAATATTGAAGTCAAAAGACCACAGTAACATATAATAGATACTGAATAAATATTTGTTGGAATTAAATCAAACCAATACCCTTCTCTTATTCTACAGATAAAAAGCTAAATTTCAAAGGTATGCAATTGATTTGTGGCTTAACTAGGAACATAAATAGAACTTAAGGGGTATTAACCTAGTATTCATCATTTTTTGTCACACTGGGGACAAGAAATATGTTTGCTTTGTCATTAGTTTACCCTGTTTGAAAATAAAATTTAATAGAAGAAATGCTTTCTTTCAAAAAGTATTCACAATTGAGATTCTATATCCTGAGACCTTGTACTATATCAGAGCTGTAACAATGAAGTGGGTTAGCAGTAAAATTAATAATTCACCAATGACTAGAAAGCATAACTTGTACTGGAATCAAGTTTACATATCTCTGTAAGAGAGAAGTGATATAATTTGATCTGGTGAATTTCAGAATATCTCTGCCCTTCTTTGCCTCTAGGCTTGCTTTATTTTACTGCCCTTAACATCTCTGGCTCGCTCTTCGGACCAAGTAAGATGATGGATCAGAGTTGATTAAATCAGTTTTCTCTCCTAGGTATTTGAAAATGAAAGATAGGTTGAGTTACTATCTTTGGTGAGCTTCTATAGAAGAGACCGAGATTTACATGCACACAATTTATTGAGAGTATAATCACAGGAAAGGGGGAGTGAGGGAATTAAACAAATTTATAATTTCAGTTGCAGTGAGTCCAGCTTCTGCAGAATTCCATTGTGATTTCTGGACGAAGAATTGCACTCTTGGACAAGAAGGCTGTCTTTTTCACACCTGTGTCAGTCGGTGATTGGTTGTAGGCATCCCCTGGGTGGCGAGTTTTACCTCCTGGGTGAGGAAGCGACCATTCAGCGAAGGGCAATTTTTCAGAGAAGGGAGCATCGGTGAACTATTAAGAGACCAGTGCAGGTAGAAGTTAGTCATAAGTGTAGTGGCTGGCTAAAGGGAATAGGAGTAGGGCCCCATCTGTATGCACTATTTTGTTTGGTTTTGAATATTTGAACATTACATTTAGACCCTTGGTAATATATCATTGTTTAATTGAGAAAATGTTCATAAATATTAATATTACTTCAAGTATGTATTTATATTTACAAAAATGTGTTTTTTAGATCTGAGAAACTTTTTTGCATGTATTCCATCTTGTAAAAGTATTTCACAATAGCTTAAGCTTAAAGAAATTCTAGATTACAGATTTTTTTGGTGATGTTTCCACCTTTAAAGATATTTGTTTATTTATTTATTTACTTATTTATTGAACCATTTAATTATTTATTGTATTTAGTTTACTAACTTACTGTTTAATTCCTTTTTAATAATTATTTCTACTTTTAATACCTTTTAATAGAAACAGTTTTGTCCTGGGTATTGCTGATGAATGTTGAAATGATAGGAATCACTTTTTTATTGTTCAGACCTATGAGGGGAAATAGAGAGTTAAGAAAATGCATGCATTTACTGATTGCATACCTAAAACCCTCAAACATTCTAAACCTAATGTCACTTTATAAGTTTCAGGCTTCTAGATTTAAACTTAATCTACATATAACAAATAGATTTAACCGGCCAAACTGGTCAAGATTGGTATCAAGTTTCAGGATGGTGTTCTGATTTTGACCATGAAGGGTTAGTTTAATTGAATTCATATAAGCAAATACAGTTTCAAAACAAAACTTAAAAGCTTAAATGCAATGAAAAACTTTCAGTAGAATAAGGAATTACTGGATGAAAACTGAAGGAAAAAGTGGAACCCAGAAAGGTAAATGAACAAAGGAAATGTTTGAATTGAAGATCTTCTCCAGTACTGGTTCAGCTCTCCAAAAGGATCAAAGAAACTCATGAACTTGCTGTTTTTTTCCTTTCAAATAAGTGAAATGACATTTTCAGCACTCTGTATCATCCAGGGAAAATTTGAAACGAATAATTCTTAGTGTTTAGAAATGCAACTGATTTTTGTATATCAATTTTGTATCCTGCAACTTTACTAAATTTATTAGTTGTAACAGTTTTGTGGTGGAGTTTTAAATTTCTGTATATAAGATCATGTCACCTGCAAACAGAGACAGCTTTACATCTTTCTTTCTGATTTGGATGCTTTTTATTTCTTTTTCTTGCCTGATTGCTCTGGTTAGGATTTGACCTTGACTTCTGTTCACTGTACACTCTCTTGGTTCTTATATATTTTTTAACCCCCATGTTTTCCTTTACTAATCCTTCACTCCGCTGTAAATTCTCCCATTTTCGGCCACATTTTCTTTCACATGTCACACCTGTTCATGTTACTAGACACGATCCTTATGCTGATGACTACATTTCAATTTCCAGATCTGAACTGCCAACTTCTATAGATATCTATATCTGTGTCTCACCATCATCTTACACTTATTCTTTCAGAGTGTTTGAACTTACACTAATGATGGCAGTTTGAATCTTCCCCTATAGTAAATTCTTTCTTAAATTAATTATTTCAAATAGTTAATTTGGGGCTGTGTATGGATCATTTATGATTTTGCTTGACCACTGTCTTTTTCCATGTATCAAACTCCCTCAGTATTCTTGCCAAAGGGGTGAATAAATGAGCTAATCTTTGCCAGGATTTAAAAAACCTGGATATCAGAAGAAAAAGTTGTTTGTTTGTTTGTTTGTTTGTTTTTCTCATTCATTGAATGGAAGTCGAGAAAAAAATTAAGCTCAGTGCCTCCAGTACAAGCTAACTCACAGAGCGAGAGGTTGGTGTGACAGGGCAGAAAGAGAATGTTTAAGACTTTGGTTCCAGCACATCCTGGGACCACTAATTGTCCTCTCTCATTTTTTGGTTTGCTGAATGAAATATTACCTCTTTGCAATAAGACAATTGTGAACAGGGTGTTTTTTTAATGGAAAGAAATAATGCTCTAAAGCAATAAAAAGTCCTAAATGATAAAGCTTTTTTTTTTTTTTTGAGAATCTGCCTCTCATCTCAAAAAATCCTCTATGCACACATACAAATATTGTTATACAATTTTGCAACTACTGCCTCCCAAATTAAGCCCTCTTAAATTAGAAGCCTATCCTTCATACCATCCTAAATGAAATATGATGCATACATTTGGTGATGCCATAAACAATGTTTATGAAGCTGCTACTATGTACTAGGTACTATGCTAGGAATAACACAATGATTTATATGGAGTTATGAATAAGTAAAATTTTTAGCTAGCATTCCCCGGGACAGTTTGATTATTTTTTCCAGAAATTATATTGGCATTTCTATTGATGAAACACTAAACACTGGTTTCCTGGGGTCACTCTAAACAGAACAGAATTCTGGCAGTTTCCTTCCTCCGTGCATTAGTTTTATGAATTTGGAGCTGACTTTCTTTTCAGAGACAATGGAGCCCATGTGGTGAGTTTAGAGAGAAAGAGAGCTGCAATATCTCAAAGTCATAGATACTATCCTGCAGAGAATATTGGAAAAAGGAAAGTTTCTCATATAAGTCAATTTGTAGCCTTGATATGCACACACTGAACTTTAAGCATGTGCATGTCCAAAGACTAAGACTCATTATCAATGTCCTTAAAGATAAAAAGCAGATACCACAACATAAAGCAGAACTAGTAGAAATAGGGGGAAGTGGGAAAGGTGTGTGTGTGTGTGTGTGTGTGTGTGTGTGTGTGTGTGTGTGTGTTTGAAGTTGCCTAGAGCTATATTTTTATCTTTACTATGGAGATTGTCACGTATTTCTCACGGGAGAAATCAGACACTTCTATCAGAGAACAACTCCAAACTCTAAAATGTGCAAATTGTTTTATTAGATTTTATTCAAGTGTAGGTTTAATCGCGGACAACAAATCCTTTTATTTCCTTAACAAGTTTCAAGGTTAAAAATCCCACTTTAGATATTTCCATCTCTCTGATCCTAGCAAATCCAAATTATTAAATTGATAGTGCTTTGAATAAGAAAAGATCAGGTAAATAATTTCCATTTTCAATTTCAACAGGAATTTTCATGAGTGTAATAACTAGTGATTTGAAAGCACACACACAAAAAATGGAATATCTCAGCCACTGTCTCAGAGGAGGGGACTCTCAATTGTCTTACATCTGTTTTATCGAGATATAGATCAGCCTGATAAAAGTACTGTATGTCAAATGTTGATGCATCTCAAAGCATTTTTAAAAAGGCAGAACCAAATAGATGGCATATCCTGGCTTATTTTCAACATAAATGCAATAAATAAGACATGAGAGCAATCACATCACCATCATTCCTTGTACGGAAACACTGGAGATGTTTGAAAGGGGGCTTGGCTTTTGAACAATTTTAATAGGCTTCCTCAGAGCCTTAATTAGCTTGAGATCCAAGTAGTAGCTGACGGCTAACAGAATCTCTTTTCTTGAGTTAAAGTCAAACTAATTAAATTCCAGAAGGAAAACATTTTCCTGCTAGCACCCTTAATCAGTCATCCTTGCTTAACAAAAATGAAAAACTAAATATGGAGGCTGATGGCCTGACATTAATAGAAACAGGAACATTATAGCTGTAAACAATGAGGAACCCATTATTCAACAGGGAAATTTTGAATTTCTCAGCCAACCAGCATAAGGCATATACAATTTTACTTCACCAGAATCCATTTTAGTGAGGAAAAGTTCAAAGAATTCATAGCTATTGATATCTTCTTAAGCATTAAGCTTACATGAACATACACACAAACACCAATTTTCTGTATTTCTTTTAAAACACCTATATCAAAGATGATGGCTCGTGGTCATACTAGTTATAGTTTTCATAGAATATAAAAATGTTGCAATAAAACACTATATAGCTATTTCGTAAGATCCCAAGTAAAACGTTCTTAAACAGTAAGATTCAAATTTTTTCAACCAATCACTTTAAAGAATCACATATTTATAAAAAGGAAATGCTATGTTATTTAACACTTGAAGTTATAAGATTAAAGATACAATATGAAAATAACAAAATATTATTTTGCCGTATCTTTGGCAATCATTTCCTTCCTATTCTCTTATTTTCTTTTTAGAGAAATGCCAAAGTCTCTCTGGGATTCTGCATTTTTCAGCCCTGTGGAGCAGGAAGCAAGATATTGGACCCCATTTCTATAGCCACATTTGGGCCAAGGCTTGCTATCTTGTCAGTTAGGATTTGTAGCTCAGACTCTCAAGTTGTGAGCTTGAACTAGAAATTGATATACAACTTGATCTATGAAAGTTACATTGGGCTATTGCAAGGAAAAACAAAATCAATAACAACATCTGCAGAGGAATAGAAGAATGATAGAGACATATGAATCAAATAGAAATTAGAGAATGGTGGGAAAGGGGGCGATAAAGAGAGAAAGAGGAAGAAAGAGAAAGTAACATTATTATTATTATTATTGTTATTATTTTGCAATTCTTTAGTACTGTTAATGCCTTCTCTTTCTTCTTTTCTTGTTTCTTGGGCTTCTGCTTGGTACACTTCTATCTATCTATCATCTATCTATCATCTATCTATCTATCTATCTATCTATCATCTATCTATCTATCTATCTATCTATCTATCTATCTATCTATCTATCATCTATCTATCTATCATCTATCATCTACTAATCATCTATCTATCTATCATCTATCTATCTGTCATCTATTATCTATCTACTTATATATATCTTAGTTTTTATATCCTTCTAATTTTTGCTCTTTTCAGGAAAAAAAATTAAGGACATATAGACAATGTTTTTGTTGTTGTTTTCACTCCAGTCAGACTAAATGGTCTCTTAAATATTTGTTTCTCCTGTGGTCAATAATCTTGAGTATTTGGAAATGAACAATCACGGGGTATTACCATATACCAGAAATTGATATAAAAACTGGAAATACAGGGGTAAATAAGACATTCTCTTCCTTTTTCAGTTTGGACTTCCCCCTCAGTAGAACTGAACACAATGACTGGGATGCAAGTAGTTTATTTGCAAGATGATTCCAAAGTAGAATAGGAAGTGGGCGGAGTGATACAGGTAACAGAGAAAAGCAAAAATAATGGGGCACTATTGAAATATTTGCTCTGAGCAGTTAGAGTTAAAGTTTTCTGGGATCTTAAAGAAGTGTAGAATCCTTTCCAGCACCATCTTTCCCAAACACAGGAGGCTGGGGCATTCATCTACCAGCTACTTTTGTCCTCTGGTGGAGGGTCACCCCCAGGAGTGGTTATCTTCCCCCATCAATTCTGAGCTTCTCTTCGGTAATAGATGAATCATATCCTGTGGTTTTAGAAAAGGCCCTGAGTTAAAAATTGGAAAAGTCCACATTTTTGTTTGGAAGAACCTAGGATTACAGGATCTTCTGCAGCTGCAGCTACAATCAACGGTAAGCTGAAAGGATGTAACAGGCACAGCAAAGATGCCTGCTGCAGCCCATGCTTCCATTAACAAATCGCTGTCATCAGGCCTTCAAGGTGCAGGAATCTCTCAAAGACAAATTTAATTACCATGCTTATTGCAACTTGTCTCAAAGCCCTAAGTAATACTCATCATCTCTTTCTTGGATTTTAATTGTTCCAGTAGTTCAGCTGGACCAAGCTGTATGGTCTGAACTCCTGGTTACCTAGTCCATGTCAGGTCATTATCATCACCAGGCAAAGAGAAACAGAGACACCTCTTCTTTTCTTTTTCCTTTTCTTTTCCTTTTTTTTTTCTTCCCTTCCCTTCCCTTCCCTTCCCTTCCCTTCCCTTCCTTTCCTCTTTTCTTTTCTTTTCTTTTCTTTTCTTTTCTTTTCTTTTCTTTTCTTTTCTTTTCTTTTTTCTTTTCTTTTCTTTTCTTTTCTTTTCTTTTCTTTTCTTTTCTTTTCTTTTCTTTTCCTCCTCCTCCTCCTCCTCCTCCTCCTCCTCCTCCTCCCCCCTCCACCACCACCTTCTTCTTCTTCTTCTTCTTCTTCTTCTTCTTCTTCTTCTTCTTCTTCTTCAAAAATGTTACTTTATTATCTTCTTGCACTGTTTCCAGAAAGAAACCTATCAGCTTTATGACATTATGTACAGAGAAACAAGTTCTAGACCTACTCATCCTAGTCCCCATTATGTAGCAGCAACCCTAGCCCTATATCAGAATAATTTTAACAGAATAATTACTTTCTTGGTCTGCTGGTCCATTTGTGCCAGGTAGACATTAATTAATTAGTTAGTTAATAGCTTCAGGTTCATTGGAACTTACTGTGTCCTTACAGGCTCCCCTGAAAAATGTGGTCTGTCTCAGGACCTTAGATAATACATAGGTCACTGGGAGAGATGATGGGAGGGGGTAACACCATGTCAGCCCATTTCCCCCAAATTTGTGTATTCTAGATATTAGAAACATAAAATCATATATTTGTTGTTTGTTCTATGTATAAACTGCATTCTGAGGACAGCACCCTTATCTTACAGGATGGCATTCCTAACCTGACCTTTAGCTGAGTCTTTAGGCTGCTCTGATACTTATTAGAATGACTGCTTCTGAATGAGGACGTGCAGAGTCAGTGGGTCCCGTCAACAAGCACAGTGATGTATCTCCATTGTAAAATGTGTTCCCTTGGTTGTGATATTGTCTTATGGAATCCCATGAATGTAAGTCAGGCATTCTATAAGCCTTAAATAGTGATTTTGGCAGAAAAATTGTAGGCAGAGGACCATATCCAGAGCAAGTGTCAATTCCAATAAAGATGAATCACTGAATCCTCCAGGGTTGAAGGAGACAGATGTAATTAACTTTCCACTAAATCACAGGCTGGTCTTTTCGCAAGATGGTATCATATGAAGGAATTGGCATTATTCATTGCTACTGACAAGATGAGCAATCAACAACAGCAGTAGTTAAATCAGTCTTGGTGTCAGTGAAGCCATTGTGGTGAACGCTTACATGGCCTCTATCCTTGCTACCATGCTGCTCTATCTGTGGCCCTTTGCAGAGCATCATCATGCACAAGAACAGAGGTTAACTGAGGGCCACTGGGAAATCTGTCTTATCCATCTGGTTGTTGAGTGCTTCTGCGGTGGATGCTCCCTAGTGGGGTTTGATATGAAGTAAAAAGATCCACAGACTTTACTCACTTCCTTCCATAGATCCATTCACTTGTTTTTGTTTGTTTGTTTGTTTTGTTTTTTACCTGGAACCCTTTGTATATGATCTTCTATTTATGCACCTTTTAGATGCCTGGTCAACCAGTGAAACTCTTTATCATCGTCCTTGAATTTATTTACTTTCTTATCTCCGAAGTAGAAGTACCACATGCACTGCTTGTATTTTTGTCCATTTGAATGATTGCCACTTCTCACCGTCCTTTAGCGGTGAAGTTGTAGTGTGGCAATATTATATTTTTAGCACACACCTACACTGCAAGCAAATTGTATCTTTGAACCAGAACTGTGTTTTCATCGCCCTTCCTGCAGACTGGTCATATAAAACCTTCCACCAGGCTAAAAGCATTGAGTTGAAGGAGAAACATTGGTACAAAAAAGGAAGTAAAATGGGTGTCTGGGTCCACCTCTTTGTGTAATTTAGTTGTGTTATCTTGTATTGGTTGAGACCACTGCCAAATGTACTCACCATGGTACAGTGGTATTTTTTCTGTATCTAGTAAATCATATGAGTTATTGGTTCTGAAAATAGCCAGTGTAAGGAAGTCATTCAATTTCATAGTTAATCAATGTCCTCCAGCTAGGTGACAGTTTCTTACGGGTCTCAGATGCATACCAGGAACTGCTATTTAAGTAGTGCATCGTTTCCTTGGCTATTATGGGTTCCTTCAGCAACACTGGATCTTCTAGATCATCCACTCTGAGCGGGAACAGCAGAGATTCTTATATCACAGTCTAGAAGAGCTGTAAAAGTGTTTTATTCCGGGGCGCCATCATTCTTGCAGCCTTCCAAGTCATCCAATAAAGGACCTGGAATATCGTGAGCTATGTTTTCTGCTTTCTCCAAAATCCAAAGAGGCTCACCCAGCTTTGTGTCCTGCTGTTTTTACTGGTTGTTTTAAAGCGTATAAGGATATAGTTTTAACTAATTATAATCTATTTTCAAAAGATATTCTACCACTTCACATATAGTGTAAGAACCATGCAATAGTTTCCATTTTTCCCTCCTGAACTTTATGAAATTTTTGTCACATATTTTGCTTATACGTGTGACCCAAACTCTAACACTTTGTTATTATTTTTGCTTAAAAAGTCAGTTATCCTTAAAACGTTAAATATTGAAGAAAATATCATATATTTGTTAATATAGTTACCATTTGCTCTTTTTACTTTTGTGTTTCTATCTGGTAGCATATTCCATCTGCCTGAAAAATTTCAACTTTTCTTGCAATGAAAGTCTGCTGGTGATGAATTCTTTAAGATTTCTTAATGTCTGAAGATGTTTTTGTCTTTGCATTTGGAAGATACTTCTCTGGACGTAGAATTCTACTTGAATTTTTTTTTTTCCTGTACTTTAAAAACGTTACTCTATTACCTTCCAGCTTGCTTTGTTTCCAGGAAGGAATCTACTGCCATCCGTATTTGTTTCTTTGCATATAAAGCGTCTCTTTTTTTCTGGCTCTAGTAAAGATTTTTTTATTTATCACTGGTTTTGAGTTTTATGGTTATGATGTGTCTTTATGATGTTGCTTCATGTTTCTTATGTTTGGGGTCCACTAGATTTCCTGAATCTGTGGGTTCATAATTTTTATAAAATTTGGAAAAACTTAGTTATTATTTATTCAAATATTATTTCTGTTTTTCTCCTTTCTCCTGTCATGCAGGGACTGTGTTACATATGCTTTAGGCCTCTTGAAATTGTCTCACAAGTCATGGATGAGTTGTTCTTATTTTTATCAATATGCATTTTTCTCTCTATATGTCATGTTTGAGTTCCTAATTGCTATGCTTTTAAGGTCACTAATCTTTTCTTCTGCAATGTCTAATCCAATATTAATCCCATCCGGTACAATTTTTATCTCTTGCATTATATATTTTTTTATCTCTAAAAGTTTGATTTGGATTTTTTAAATATATCACAATTCTCTACTTAACTTTTGGAACATGGGGAATAGAGTTGTGTGACTATTTTAATGTCCTCTGCTAATTATAACATCTGTGTCAATTCGTTGTTGATTTTAAATGTTTTTTTTCTTTATATGGGACTTAGTAATTAATTAATTAAATTTTTTTTTCTTAGTATAGTGGACACACAATGTTACATTAGTTCCAGGAATACCATTTAGTGATTTGGAAGTTTATATATTATGCTATGTTCACTGTGAGTGTAGCTACTATCTCTCCCATTACATCCCTGTTACAGTATCGTTGAGTGTATTTCTTATGCTGTGTCTTTTATTCCTGTGATTTACTCATTCCATAGCTGGAAGCCTGCATCTCCCTCTCTTTTATCCCACCTCTTTTCATACCTGGCAGGCTTGGATTAGATGTTAAACATTGTTGCTTTACTTTGCTAGTTTCTGGATATTTTTTATTCTTATACATCTTCATGAGCTTTGTTTAATGCTACCATTAAATTATTTGGAAACATTTTTATTCTCTTGAAACATGTAGTCTAAATTTTCTTAGCTGGTGCCAGGACAGTGTTCAGGGTAGGGATGATTATTCTTCATTATTGAGGAGAGACTCTCTTGAATTCTTTATAAAATGTTCTGGATTAGAAGATGTCCTAGGCTGGAGTGTGGGAATAGGCACTGCTCCCTCTTTTCCTTGTTAGTGGTTCATTTCCTAGTCTGAGGTAGTTTCCTCATATGCATGTGTTAATCAGTACTCTGACGAATAATCCAGAAGACCTTCTGCAGGTGTCTGGGCTTCTCTGTGTGTGCAGCTCTTTTGTGTTATTTACTTCTCGGAACTCTAGCTTCCATGATCTCCCCAGACTCTCAGCCCCATCTCTTTAACTTGGGGAAGTCTACTGGGCTCTTCCTCAGTTTTCTTGTCCTGTGTCATGGTCTGCGAACTCTCTGGATGCCATTGGGCAATTGTAGTTTGTTTTGTTTTGTTTTCAGAGAGAGAGAGAGAGAAAGAGAGAGCAAAGTGTTCATGCACCCATGAGTAGGGGGGAGGGGCGGAGTGAGAGAGAGAATCTCAAGCACACTCAGTGTGGAGCTCGCAGCGCCAAGTTAGGCTGATCTCACAGCCCTGAGATCATGACTTGAGCCGAAATCAAGAGTCAGACACTTAATGAACTGAGTCACCCAGGCACCCCTGGGCAATTGCTAAGCTCACATCATTTGTTTCCCATTTCTCAGTGATCACTATTTTTCATGGCTTGATGTCTAGTGAATCAAAATCATTGTTGTGTAATTTGTCTGGTTTATTGCTGTTGTTATTGTTTCAGAGCGGAAGGTAGATTCAGTCCCTTTCACTACATCACTGCCAATGGAGTGAATCTTCCTGTAGTCTTTTTTTCTTTGTTTGTTTTTGTTTTTTTTTAATCTTTTAAAAAACATTTATTTAAATTCAATTTACGTAACATATAGTGCATTATTAGTTTCAGGGGTAGAATTTAGTGATTCATCAGTTGCATACAACACCCGGTGCTCATTACATCAAGTGCCCTACTTAATGTCCATCATGTAATTACCCCATCCCTCACCCCCCCCAGCCACCTCAGTTTGTTTCCTACAGTTAACAGTCTCTTATGGTTTGCCTTTCTCTGTTTTTATCTTATTTTGTTTTTCCTTCCCTTCCCCTATGTTCATCTGTTTTGTTTCTCAAATTCCACATATGAGTGAAATCATATGGTATTTGTCTTTCTTTGACTGACTTATTTCACTTTAGCACAGTACCCCTCCAGTTCCATCCACGTCATTGCAAATGGCAAGATTTCATTCTTTTTGATGGCTGAGTAATATCCCATTATAGATATAGATAGATATAGATGATATAGATATATCTATCTCACATCTTCATCCATTTATCTGTTAATGGACATCTGGGCTCTTTTCATCATTTAGCTATTCTTGATAGCACTGCTAGAAACATTGGGGTGCAGGTGCCCCTTCAAATCACTGTGTTTGTACCCTTTGGATAATTACCTAGTAGTGCAATTTGTTCATCTTAGGGTAGTTCTATTTTTAAATTTTTGAGGAAACTCCATACTGTTTTCCAGAGTGGCTGCACCAGTTTGCATTTCTGTAGTCTTTTAAATATTTTCTTTTTTTTTCCTTAGGTTTTAGCTGTAATAATATGAGGTGCGTAAGATGGTTTTCTACTTATTGTTTCTGCTTCTGTTCACTAGTGCTTATCAAATATATGATTTGATTACATTTTTCAGTTTTACAGAAGTTTCAGGTATATTTTTCTCAAATATTGCTTTTCTCAATCTGTTTTTCTCTGTCTCCCTGTGTCCCTCTCTTTCTTGCTTTCTTTCCCCTTTCAAGACTTCAATTATACCTATTAGAACATATTTACTTTATTTCCTATCTATCATCCATACTATCTATTTTCTATATATCCCACTTTAAAAAATATTCTCCATACTTAATTGTAGACCCCAAAACCAGTGTATTAATTGTCTCTTCCACTATGTCTATACTGCCATTAAACCTAACGACTAAGCCATAATTTTACTTATTTTTTTTCTTTTTAGCTACATTTGCTGGCCCTAAGAGGTGGAGGAATTCCAATATTCAGGTAGTGAGAAATGAGAAAGCAATTACTCTTCTACTTTATCTTAAAGTCTAATTATTCTGACAGTCCCAAGGGAATCCTTCTTCCAAACAGTTTAGCCTAAAGTATATGCTGGACATAGGGATATATTAATGATAATTGTCTCATATATTCAGCTGACTCAGTTTTATAATCAGATTTATAGTTCTATGCTATAATTTCTCCTCCCTTCTCTCAATAACTCTATCCTATAACTCTCTCAATCTTAAATAATTTCCTTTTCACAAGTTAACTCTCTCCCAAATTAATATTCTCAGTACTCACAACCACTGAAATAACCTAATTATATTTGCCTTCTAATTATACATGATATATATCATGTATAATTATACATATATATGTATACATATATACGTAATATATATACATTATATATATTACATATATATATATATATATATATATATATATATATATATATGTATTATCTTCACTTTCTGGAATAAAAAAGTGATGAGAGCCAAATAATAAGATCTATATCTTTTAGTTCCCCACAGTATGTGATATAGTTCCCTGCTCAAATCAATATATGGTAGGTCAAATATCAAATAATCATAATTAAAGATGAATAATTATTGCATCAATGTTTTATCTAAAAGTGTTCTTATTTCATGTTCATTCTAAATTATCTAAATTATAAATTATCTCTTTTTGATAGGTCTCTTTCATATGTTATTTTTTTTACATTTCTTTTTGGGAGGGTATGTGTTTGTGCTCCTTTTCTAGCCTAGCTTACATTTTATTCACTGCCCCCACTGCTTTTAATTTATTTTGTTCTCCTGTGCTCAATGACATCTTAATTAATGGGCCTTACTTGTTTAAAGGAATTTACCCAAACATGAATGATGAGATTCATTTAAAGTACCTAGCATTTCTAGTACCCTTTTTTTTCAAGTAATTATGGTTCCTGACCCTTTTCTTTTAGGTCAGATTATTGGCCAAACTTTCTAATCTAGATAAAAAAAAAAAAACAAAAAAACAAAAACAACAACAACAACAACAAAACCTCTGCGTACTTTATTTTGTCTATATTCTGTGTACTATGCACCCTAATACAATAATTTATTTTTATTATATATGCTAAATGGGAGTGACACCACTCATTATTACCCCTACTGGCACACTAGCAAGACTTCTGCTTCCTGTTTCTCCACTAAGCTCTACTAGCCTATGGGTCTATCTCCAAAGGGAGCAATGATTCCATTGAACTAGAACTTAAGACTTGGCCCACCCACTTTCGGCTCCTCCTGCTTCTGAATCAAGAGGCAAAGAAGGGAGTTACTGTACTGAATGGGTAATTAACCCTGAATACCAAGGGAATTTGGACTATTACTCCACAATGAAAGTGAAGAAGAGTATATCTAAAATCTAGGAGATCCCTTAGCACTTCTCTTAAGGCATCTTTTAGTTTTATCATGTCCTATAATTAAGGTAAGAGGAAAACTACAACCAATCAATCCAGGAAGGCTACTAATTGCTCAGGCCCTTCATGATGAACTTTTTTGTCACCTCACCAGGTAAAGAACCATGGCTAGCTTTTTATATGTGTGTATATAATCTTTATCCTAAAAATTATTTTGTAAAAATATTATTTAAAATATTATAAAAATATATTTATTTTCATATAGATAGCAAATATCTTTATTTTTCCCCCTTAATTTTTATCGTGTAACAAAGAGTTCATTGACTTTACATCATAATATTTAAGTCATGTGATATCAAGGAGAAGAGTAACATCATTCAAGGTTTTTCTTTTTCCTTCTCTGGGGAAGGAATTAGTACATTTCGGGTATATGCAGGATAGTTGTATCATGTTAGGCAGAATTATGACTTTATTATTGTCTTTACTTGGTAAGTATGACTTAAGGGGACATGGGTTAAATTTGTGATAGCTAATTTTATGTGTCAACTTAACTAGCCACAGGTGTGCAGACATTCTGAATATGTCCTTGAGGGTGTTTCTGCATGAGATTAACACTTGCATCAGTAGAGTAAAGCAGATAGTCCTCCCTAATGTGGGTTAGTTTCATCCATCAATAGAAGATCTGAATAGAACAAAAAGGCTAAGAAGGAACTCCTGGTATCTGGCTGCTGAGTTAGGACATTGGTGTTTTTTGGCCTTCAGATACAGACTGAAATATCAGCAATTCTTCAGTCTCCAGCCTGACAGCTTTCAGACGAGAATTTATACCCCCAGCTCCCCTGGTTCTCAGGCCTTCAGACTTATACTAGAACTATATATCAGTGTTCCGGGTCTCCGGCTTGTTGACTACAGATCTTATGACTTCTTAACTCTCATAATCATGTAAGACAATTCCTTACAATAAATCTCTCTCCTTCTTTCCCTCTCTCTCTCTCTCTCTCTCTCACACACACACACACACACACACACACACACACTCCATATTAGCTTTTTCTCTGGAGAACACTGACTATTGCACTATTTTTTAATAGTGTTTGATATAAACAATTGCATATAATTTATGATTGTACTCTCAAATTAATTTTATTTATGATATCCATGTTTATAACTATTATTGGTATATTGCTTCATTTTGTAGGCCTTGGAGCTAAATTACCTGAGTTTGAATTTTGCTCTACTGCTTATTAACCTCATGGATTTGAGTAAGTTTCTTGATTACTCTGTGTTTTCATTGCTTGTTTTGTAAATGGGGATAAATTAGTATCTATCCAAGGTTATTGGAAGATTATTGTGACAATTATTAAGTGCAAAGTTCATTTAAAAAGTGCTTGGCACAAAATAAGCACTTGATCTAGGTATTATCTATTTATTACTTCCCCAAACTATAGGCAGTGTGTAAGTCTTTTTCCATTAGAAGTTCCTTACTTTTCTTTGGTCTAAGGTTGATTAAGGTCCTCCGTTCTTATTACACCAGACCATTTCGGCAAGGTTTATTCTTCAAGGATTTTTCTTTTTTCATCCTTTAAAATAATTATTAGTTTCATTTATCTTTCCCACGTTCTACCATAAAAAGTCATTATATTAATGACAATATGCAAGTTAGATTGATTTATTTTAAGGGTAACACCCTATAACACACAGATAAGCATTTAAAGTTCTAGTTATAAAGAAAATAAGTATTAACTTATATTCACTTCTTTACCGTATAAAAACACTGAAGATACAGAGATAAATAAGAAAAGATCCTTGAAATGTAAGTAATTCAACATATAGTGGGACAGAGAAAGATATTAAAGAGAAGTATAGGGGCGCCTGGGTAGCGCAGTCGTTAAAGCATCTGCCTTCGGCTCAGGGTGTGATCCTGGCATTCCGGGATCGAATCCCACATCGGGCTCCTCTGCTGGGAGCCTGCTTCTTCCTCTCCCACTTTCCCTGCTGTGTTCCCTCTCTCGCTGGCTGTCTCTCTGTCACATAAATAAATAAAATCTTAAAAAAAAATAAAAATAAAATAAGGAGAAGTATAATGTAGCCCAAGTACTTTTCTTCCCCGTGTCAGCATTATCAACCATCAGGATTAAGCAGTCAGTTTTGTTTGCTGCTTGTCTTGAACTTTTCCTCTCTGAAGTGTTTTTCTGGATCAGGTGTCTTTTCCCACAGCCCAGACTCTGATGTGTATTACATCACTGGAACCTGGAGTGCTGCTTAACATGGTAGAAGGATGCCCTTTCCCAGGGTAAGCCAGCAAACAGCTAAAGCAAAGCAGATGTCTCTTCCTCTTTCTCTTTATACCTTCGTTCTTCCCTAGAGGCTATCAGAGAGCCTATTTATATATATAAATGTTTTCACACAGGTTTGGAGACCATTTCAGGAGGGAATTATAATGTAATTTCTCCTGAAACATTTGATAGATTCTGGATTCTGAGTTTCTGCCTTGAGAGAGAGAATATTGTCCATAGATTTCTCTTTATTTATCCCTGTCTGACTCAGCTTTTTGAAAGATTAGTCAACATCAGTGACCACACACTTTATGTCTATTGTCTCATATTTTTCTCCCAGCTTGGAGCTGTATGATGTCTCCACCATTTGGGGACAGTTCTTTGGTAAAAAGCTATCAGGAGCATTCACATTGCCACAACCTATGAACAGTTATAGCCCCTTCTGGCAGAAATTCTCTATAATATTTGACATTATTGAGCTATGCCCCTTTTGTGAAAACTCTTTCCTCTTTCACTCCTTTAGTGTCTTTTTCTCTTACATCATCCTTTCTTCTTGTGCATTAAAATGTGTGCTTTTCAGAAATCTACCTTTGGCTTGTCGCTCTCTTTTCTCTCTCATTCACATTTCAGTAAC